>NC_089835.1:5967774-6215274 GCF_035046505.1 Tiliqua scincoides
TCCTCTGCTGTTGTGACCCTCCCCACACTGTTACAATATCAAACACACAACCTGAATGTAGCTACTGATATATTTATTCCTGTGAAAATGAACAGGAACAAAAACATGCAACCGGTCCACCTCCAGTGATGTACAGCCTGATGGCATGATTTGGAGGGTGGGGGAGATTTTAAAAATTTTGGCCCTTAGTAGTGTCACTCCCCCCATGAATGTCACCCAGTGTGGCCTGCACCCCCCCATACCCCATAGCTATGCCACTGCTCTGCTTTCCTCTTGCCCAGCTTCATCTTTCTGGGGTTAAGGCTCTTTCTCCTGCTCCCTTCCTTCTAATTAAAACTTAATATGCATTGATTCATGGGTATGGTCCATTATTCTTCTCGTTAAGAAGGAGGTCTAAATGGCGCTTGACCCCCTGAAAAGTTGCCAGAGCAAAGGCCAGAGATAAAAGGCTCATCTTAAGAGGAAAAATGCAGAGGGGTCACGGCCAAGGGCAGGAGATGAGCAGGGACGCCTGTGCAGACACCTCCAGGTCCCCTGGGTGGAGGGTGAGGGGCAGACCACCCAAGCCCCTGTTGAGAGGAGCTCTGTGCCACATTTGGGGTGGGGATGGGTGGGCCCTCCTGCCCACCCAAAGCTCTGAATGGCCTCAAATGGGACCCCTGGTTGTGATGGCACCACTGGGTCACCACTGAACCATGTCTGGTGTTCACCCAAACAATCAACCTGGGCCTTCAATTCCTCTTCTTCAAGAGAACTAATATGTCCTCTTGTTTTAATGGGACAGTGTTCATTCCTACTTACAGAAAGAAATCAGGGAGTAAAAGGAGTGTGAATCTGGTCACTTCAAAGGGGTGTTTGGGGTGAGAGCTCTGCTCTGATTTCTGTCCTTGTGAGTCAGGATCGCCATCTAGTGAGTGGATGAGGCTGCAACACCCCACCCCATGGAACACCAGCTGTTTGAATGTGATTTCTTGGCCATGGGGTGTAATGTGGTGACACTGAAATAAAATCCCAGGGGTTGATTTGTGTTTTAGGGTCAACAGATCTCTACAAATACTTGAGAGGAAAGCATCTCTGGTGAGTCTTTGTGCCAGCCTTGGGATTCGGGGGAGTGACCTGCAGCTGGGTCAAGTTTACTTGTTATGTTAGTTCTGGATGGGAGGGTCAGGTGGGGGACCTTGTGCCATGACCTTGCATGACCCCTGAAGCCTCGGGTGACACCCCCCTTACCGTTGCAATGCAGCTGTGGGTATAACACAGCCCCAGTGGCAGTGGCAACATTTGAGGCTATTTGAAGGTTTGGGTGGGCAGGAAGGCACACCCATTCCTGCCCCATACCCCCCCTCTCTCACACACACACACTGTGGAGTTTAAGCCATAAACATGAGGACCCTGGCAGCATCAGGCACCCTTGCCCTGAAATGCTGGCTTTGTTTTCGGCAAACAGTGGCGTGTCCTTGGAGCGCACACCCCACCCATGTGCCTGCCCCACGGGGGCCCATCCTGCACTGCCTCAAGCTCACCTGTTCCCCAGATGAGCTGCAGCCTCTGGGGGAAGAGGAAAAACAAGTCATTTTCAAGTGGGGCATGAATCAGGAAGGAGGGCCAGCCAGAGTTGTGCCAGAGGGACATGGGAGATGAAGGATCAAAGGCACACTGGGTGCCAGCGTCCTCACCCCCAGACGGAAGGAGAAGGGGTGCCGTGTTCCAGGTGCCCCAGATCACTTGGTGCTTAGATTGACTCCATCAGGTGAACAACTTGGGCAGTGCAACTAGAATCGTGTGTCAGCTGATTCCTCAGACAAATCCCTGGCCTGCCACTGGGCAAGCACCAGAAGCCAGCATGGTATAAAAGCCTCCACAAGGATGCCCCAAAGTCACTGATGGCCCTCCTTGCCTCTTCTGCTCCGAGGGACCCACATAGGCCCCCTGGCTGGACCTTTCAGGTCAGCAGAAATACTGGGATATTTTATGCTGTCTGTCTGTCTGTCTGTCTGTCTGTCTGTCTCGTTAACCCATTTCTGCCCAGCCCACCAGTGTCCACATTTGATCCCTGTTGTGTATATGCAGGGCTCTTTTGTAATGGAACGCACTGGAACGGCGTTCAGGCACCTTCCCCCCTCCTCCTGCCCCCCCACCTTTTTGCCTCCCTGCGCTGCCCAGCACTGCTGGCTAGGGAGGGATTCGAACCTCCAACCTCGTGCTCCACAGCCCAGCACTCTCTCCACTGGGCGGTAGGAAAGCCTAGAGTTACAGTGTTCAGAACTAATATATAAGGTCCTGGCCCAGCTGGTGGCTATCGGTGCCCCAAGTATTAGTTCCAAACACTTTGAGCCTAAGACTTCCTATCGCTCAGTTGTTAAAGTGCTGGTCTGTGGAGCTTAGAGGTTGGGGGTTCAAATCCCCATAAGGAATAGTTTTTTCTTCTTCTTTTTTAGGTGGGGAGGTAAATAAATAAGTAAATAAAAGATTACACTTGTTAATCTTAAACTTGTTCTTGGAAGTGAGTTCCTGCACCTTTTTTTTTTATATAAAAAAAGCACTGCCCCTGCCTCACCGCACTCACAGCTCTCAGCCTGAGCCCAGCCCGCCTTTCCTCCCCCTGCGCTCTGGGACATGTGCTGAGGAGGAGGAGGAGGGACAGCCAGCCAGCCAGCCAGGGAGACTGGCTGCAGCACCCAGGTACTGGCTTGGCAGAGGAGGGGGGGAAGGAAGCTGGCTGGTGCAGCCCCTGCACCTGAGACAGCCTAGGCATGTCTACTCAGAAGTAAGTCCCCTTGTGTTCAGTGGGGCTTGCTCCTGGGAAAGGGTGCATAGCCTTGCAGCCCCAGAGCCCAAGCCTATGCATGTCTGCTTCGAAGTAAGTCCCCTTGTGTTCAGTGGGGCTTACTCCCAGGAAAATGTGGATGGGATTGCAGCCCAAGCCCATGCAGGTCTACTCAGAAGCAAGTAATTCATTCATTTCTATAGTTATTAATATAAGGCTTGGCTGATCTAAATTAATTACACAAAAATTATTACTAATAATTTAGTAGCTTTGTAATGTCATCAACAGGAGATTTAGGTTTTTAACTATAAATGGGGAAGCTTAAGTGTCCTTGCTGCATTATAATATGGTCTGTCTGTGTCTGTGCACATGCTTGCATTTTCAAGTCATAATGCTGTACGTCCATTGCGCCACTCTAATCTACGGCCTGTAGAGACCAAGGCATCCAGTGCTCAACTGGGCACATGTGCATGCTAGCCACGTTTCATGATACAACCTCCTGTGCCCCCATTCCGTTCATGTGCCCCCTATTCTGTCCATGTGCCCCCATTCCGTCTTTGTGCCCCATTCCTCTTCCTCCCCAAAGGGGACCCTTCACAAGAAAAGGAACGGCCGTGGAGCCATCAGCACCTCCTCCTCCAGGTACAACCCATAAGTGACATCACAATGTCATGCGTCATCATGATGTCACTGCCCCCCGGGGTGCTGGGGCTTCTCGTTCTGCCTCTGAAAACACACACACTCACCCCCAGGAACGAGTGCTTTGCTGAGATGTTGGAAACATGCCCAGGCTCAAAGGCCGCTGTGCAGACACACGTTTCGTTTCTCTCAATGGAGAGATGTCTGTTCAGATGTTACCTGGGCAAAGTGTTTGGAGCCACCCTCAACGGGGTGGGGGCCAACCTTAGAAGGCATCGCAGTGCCCAGAAACTAGGGAGGGTTATTACAGAGCCACTCAACCAGCAAGAAAACCCTCTTGCAGAGCCTTCCCTCCTCGCCTCTGACCTCTCATCGCCTACCAAATTTGTATGGTCACATAAACCATCTGAACTGCTTCCACCTTCTCTGTTATCCTGAGAACTTCCTGGCAGAGCCATGTGTGTGTGTGTGTGTGTGTGTGTGTCAAGGCAGTGTATAAATATTGGTGGTGGTGGTGATGAGGATGATTAAAGGTAAGGCACAGTCAGGATCCCTGGCAAGCCTAATGACTGGACTTGGTGGGACTAATATAGATATTTGTTTACACACACATATGTATATAGGCCTTGATAATATTGTAAATAAAATAAATAGAAAATCTGCTGCTGTCTGGACTAGATCTGAAATAAATGTCCTTCTTCACAATTCACAGCTGTGTTTTTAACAGATGTACCTCTTGAATTGGGGGGGGGGGGCTGTCCCTTTAACCTGGAAGAGACAAGCTGGGGATAGTCCCTAAGCCTAAGTGATCCCTGCATCAGATCATCTAAATCTCAGCAAGGAGTCTTTGGCTTTAGCTCTCTAGTCCAGCAGGCGACTGTCCCCAGAGTGGCTGACCAGACGCTTCTAAGAAGACCACAGCCTCACTCCCAGGGAGATGCAACATTTCTTTGGGGAAGGGGCTATTCAGTGGTACCTTCCCCTGGATCTCTCAGGGCTGCCTGAGGTGTGGTGTCTCAGTTGGCCAAATGTGTGGGCCGGTCCTGAATTTATCAATGGCCAAAGCAAAAGGAGAACAAGCCCAAAAGTGGTTGAAGTCTCAAAAGGACCCTGGCAGGATCAGGTGCCCTTGTCTTGAAATGCTGACCTGGCTTACGGCAAACAGCGACGTGTCATTTGGACTCATGTCCCACTTGTACACCTGCGCCACCGGAGTTCACCCTGCACTGCGTCAAGCTCACCCAACAATCCGGTTTCCCCCGCTGGGCTGCAGCCTGTGTGGGAAGAGGGCTGACAACCACTCTTGTTGTAAATGGGACAGTGTTCACTCCTACTTACAGAAGCCAATCCGAGGGGTGTGTCCAGTCCCTTGGGGTAGAGGGTTGTGGGTGCAACATCCTTCAGGAGAGCCTGATCCACCAGGGCCATGTGGCCTCACAGATGGCTTGGAGCTGAAAGGTCTACAAAAGAAAGCTGACCCTGATGAGAGTTAGGGACTAATAGAGATAGCCAGTCAGCTTTGATATTTTAATGCTGAGATGTTTGCTAGATGTTTGATGCCTCTAGCATTTGCTGCCTTTTGTAACTTTATACAACCCTATGTATTTAATAAAGTGAAAATCCTTTTACTAAGTTGTTTCATTGTCTGTTGGGGACAAAGGTTCAGAGTCCTGCCTAGCCGTTCAGCAAGCTACCAAATACTCATGGAGGACTAGTAACTTGAGGACTGAGGCTTTAATTAAAGAAAGTGCTCAGTGCCTGCAAGGAATCAAATTAAGCCTAGAGGGTCTCACTGTCCCTGGACTGAGACACTGGCACATACAGGGTGGTGGCAAGTACTACTGAGCAGGGGTCCTTGAGGGCTCTAGGGTTCCAGAACCAAGAACTCTGAGCACCCAAAACCCCGGGAGTATACGACACCCCCCCCCGGTAACACAGCCCCAGGGGCATCATTTGAGGCTATCTGAACCTTGCGGCGGGCAAGAGGGCCCACACATTCCTGCCCCAAACCCCCCCCCCCACACACACACACTGTGAAGCTTAAGCCATAAACATGAGGACCCTGCCAGCATCAGGCACCCTTGCCCTGAAATGCTGGTTCTGTTTTCGGCAGACAGAGACCTCCTCAATCCTTTCACTTGAATGATACCCAAACCTCGGCCAAATTCCAAACCTGGCCCAGGGCCAGATGGTGGCCCATGGCCAGCCTCTCTCCATAGCCCATGGCCAGCCTCTGGTCCTCTGGCACAGGTGACCCAACACTACCGAGCTGTGCTTGTGGGGTGGGCGAAGTGGGGTCCATTTAAGTGTGTGCTTTATTTCTGTGGTGCGTTGGTTCTTGGAGAAATCCTGGAAATTTGAGCCCACTCATTCATTTACTCATCCGTCTAAGTTCCACCTCTAATATATGTGTTTTAAATAGTAAATGTTAAAATTTTATTTATTTTTACTTAAATTTTATTTTTATTATCAACTGATTTTTTTTTTCTGTACCATATGAGGTATGGATTTTTTCTGGATTTGTCAGGATTTTTTTCTGATCCATATGAAGTAACACCAGCTAGATTTGTGGCAAACTTAGAGCAAGTTTAAATCATAATTATTTTTTCCCCCTTGCCTGTGACACAGTGTGACAGACATAAGGTCACCCTGCCAAACGGTTTTGCCCACCCCTGATTTAGGGGGACGAGACCGAAGAGAAGCTGCAGAACAAAGAGCAGATGTCTGGAGGCTATGATGGGATGGGTGATGATGGACCAGAAGAGTTGGCCAAGAATCGGACCAAAGGAGACCCGCAACAGCTTAAGGATTTTGGGATGAAATCTTTATTCCCCAATGGCAACCCCAGTCACCAGGGACTGGAGAGGAATGCCGTTTGTGGTTCTTAAGGAACTGGGTCTGTTGACAGGTCATCTTGGCCTCCCTTCAGCCCCTGAAGGATGGTCCACCTCCGTCTGGTAACGTTCCCGAAGAAACTGTATGGGAAATGATATTTGCTCAGCAGTGCTGATCACACTGGAGATTTCTGGACCATCACCCTGGCCCTGGATTTGTAGGAACAAAGCAAAGAAAGGGCAGGAACAGTGATGATTTTGGGTGTGGAGATGAAGGGCTCAAGACCTTGCAAACTGCAGCATCTAGGCTGGCTATCTCCCTCCCAAGGACCTCAGGGGGGCAGACAAAGTCTTCCCCTCCCTCCCGCTATCTTCACAACCACCCTGCAAGGTTTGGGAGGCTGAGACACCCAACCAGCCGCCTGGCTGAGACTGGGACTGCCCAGTTTCTACCTGCCACTCTAACCACTACTCCATCCTTCCTATCTAGCTGTGCCCACGACAATGAGCTTGTCTTCTCTCACTCACAGCTTCAATCAGCACAGAAGGGCATGAGTCCTGAAGGGTGGCAAGTCCTGCATCTTACAGGGATGAACAGCGCCTGCCGGGCCACTCCTAGGACACTGCAGGGTCTGACTGCAAGGGGAGGTAGCAGGCAAACACACTTCCCTTCCACTGAACTGATTTTTCCTGTGGTCTTTCAATGGCTGACAAAGCAGGGGTCACTCCTGTGCCCCTTTGCTTGGGCCTGGCCACCCACTGTGTGATTTTATAGTGTGTCACCCAAAACTCAGACCGTCCCCCCACCTCTATCCCCATTTCAGAGACACTCAGAAGGCAAGTTGAATCTATGCAGAGAACGGCCTGCTCACCTGGCGCAAGTTTGGTGTTTCCTTGGACACTGTGCTAACCCAGCCCTCCGAGGGGGTTCCCATGTTGCTATCTAGACTCGCCGAACAACTCCTGGACTCCTCAAAAGCAGGAGCAGCAAATGCATGCCAGTCCTGAAAGAGAGCAAGCAGTTCAGGGTGTGAGTGGACTCCCCTAAGACACCCACCCAGTGTCCTTAAGAACCCGAGAAGAGCCCTGCGGGATCAGGGCCAGGTCCCTCTAGTCCAGCTTCCTGCGACTCACAGGGGCCCACCAGATGCCTCGGGGAGAACACAAAACACCGCAAGATACTTGCATCTCGCTCCCACCTCCCGGCACCCAGCATTCTATTGACACTCACACCGCCCCAGCAAAGATACCCGTTTGCAAGTGAGTTGAACCCTCTCCGGCGTCCTAATTAGAACTGCCCTTGTGAAATGGTTTGTCCAAGTCAACTTGCCCCACCTCTTAATGAAAAGCACTCTCTGTCTCTTCCTCGAGAGTTCAGAAACCATTTTTTCTCCCATGGCATCCCATTGTGGCTGGTATTTTTGCTTGTTTGTTGCAAACACATGACCAGCCACGGTGGGTGGTCCTCCCCTGGTGCCACCCTTGGGGGGGTGACACCACAAATGACGCAAATCACAGTAATAATTACCATCGTGTTATATATCATTTGATGTGTAATTGATAGCAGAACGCAGTGAAATGAACCCAAGTGATTTATCTCCATACTATAAAAGTAAGGCCCAAACCCCCAAAACAAAAATGCAACCCTTATATAACCATTTAAAAACATAAGAAGAGCCCCACTGGATCAGGCCAAAGGCCCAGCTAGTCCAGCTTCCTGTATCTCACAGCGGCCCTCCAAATGCCCCAGGGAGCACTTGAAGGCATAAAGGCAGATTTCAATCTGTATTCCTCTGTGTCTGCTTCTGTGTGTGTCACACAGACACAGACACACACACACAACACACACACAGAGCGGTTTACAAAAAAACCAAAGGGCAAAAAAATCAAAGGGCTCCCTGTTCCAAAAAGGCTCACAATCTGATAAAATGCAAAAGGACCCCAGCAAAAACCCACTGGAAAGGTCACTGGTGGGGGAGGCGGGCTGGTTCCTCTCCCCCTGCTAAGAGGAGGGGCACTCCTTTGAAAAGGTGCCTCTTACCCAATTTGCAAGGGTGCTAATTAGCTGCGCACAGATGGCCTTGGGACAGCTGAAGTTGGGAGAGCTTGGGCCTTGGGAGAGCTGAAGCCTCTGGCGGTGCGTGGTGCCCTTGCCCTGAGATGGGGACTTTGCTTTCAGCCAAGGGCAAGGGCTTTTGATTGCAGCGCAACCTCCTGGTTTTAGAAATGGGTTATGTCAGAATGCCAGATGCAAGGGAGGGCACCAGGATGAGGTCTCTTGTTATCTGGTGTGCTCCCTGGGGCATTTGGTGGGCCGCTGTGAGATACAGGAAGCTGGACTAGATGGGCCTATGGCCTGATCCAGTGGGGCTGTTCTTATGTTCTTAACTACAATTCCCAGGAGGCCTTGCAGGTCTCTTGTTATCTGGTGTGCTCCCTGGGGCATTTGGTGGGCCGCTGTGAGATACAGGAAGCTGGACTAGGTGGGCCTATGGCCTGATCCAGTGGGGCTGTTCTTATGTTCTTAACTACAATTCCCAGGGAGCCTTGCAGGTCTCTTGTTATCTGGTGTGCTCCCCGGGACATTTGGTGGGTCTCTGTGAGATACAGGAAGCAGGACTAGATGGTCCTCTGGCCTGAGCCAGTGGGGCTGTTCTTATGTTCTTAACTACAATTCCCAGGAGGCCTTGCAGGTCTCTTGTTATCTGGTGTGCTCCCTGGGGCATTTGGTGGGCCGCTGTGAGATACAGGAAGCTGGACTAGATGGGCCTATGGCCTGCTCCAGTGGGGCTGTTCTTATGTTCTTAACTACAATTCCCAGTGACCCCGAATGAACACACACACACATTTCTTTGGATTTTGGAGAGGCAATCAAACAGGCGACAGGAGAATTCAAAGAACTTCTTAATGTTTACTCGTTTGCAAACGGGACCTCCACACCCTTGGAGGACCCCGAAGCATTACAATAATGCAGGTTTTATAGGGAAAAATAACATACAGGCAGATGCCCAAAACAACATTTGGCATGTTATCAGTACAGGATGTTGATCTGAGGATGGCAATTCAATACACATCAGCAGTTTGTTTACAGAGATATCCGTTAGAGGGGCTCTGGCACTCTGACTCATCCCTTTTACCCTAACCTTTTTATCCTCGTTTGTTGATTGCCCTTGTCTAGGACCTTTCTGTTCATCCTTGGAGGCCCATATCACAGTTAACTGGTTCTCTGAGAGGGATAGCTTTTTTGGTCAGGGAAGAGCCTTATGGGTGAACTGGGCATCTTGGGATATTTCCATATTGTGAGCTGGGCATATTGTTATCACCAGGAAGCCTTGCAGGTCTCTTGTTATCTGGCATGCTCCCTGGGGCATTTGGTGGGCTTCTGTGAGGTACAGGAAGGTGGACTAGGTGGGCCTATGGCCTGATCCAGTGGGGCTGTTCTTATGTTCTTAACTACAATTCCCAGGAGGCCTTGCAGGTCTTCTTGTTACTGGTGTGCTCCCTGGGGCATTTGGTGGGCCGCTGTGAGATACAGGAAGCTGGACTAGATGGGCCTATGGCCTGATCCAGTGGGGCTGTTTTATGTTCTTAACTACAATTCCCAGGAGGCCTTGCAGGTCTTCTTGTTACTGGTGTGCTCCCTGGGGCATTTGGTGGGCCGCTGTGAGATACAGGAAGCTGGACTAGATGGGCCTATGGCCTGATCCAGTGGGGCTGTTTTATGTTCTTAACTACAATTCCCAGGAGGCCTTGCAGGTCTTCTTGTTACTGGTGTGCTCCCTGGGGCATTTGGTGGGCCGCTGTGAGATACAGGAAGCTGGACTAGATGGGCCTATGGCCTGATCCAGTTGGGCTGTTTTATGTTCTTAACTACAATTCCCAGGAGGCCTTGCAGGTCTCTTGTTATCTGGTGTGCTCCCTGGGGCATTGGGTGGGCCTCTGTGAGATACAGTAAGCTGGACTAGATGGGCCTATGGCCTGCTCCAGTGGGGCTGTTCTGATTTTCTTAACTACAATTCCCAGGAGGCCTTGCTGGTCTTCTTGTTATCTGGTGTGCTCCCTGGGGCATTTGGTGGGCCGCTGTTTGATACAGGAAGCTGGACTAGATGGGCCTATGGCCTGATCCAGTGGGGCTGTTCTTAACTACAATTCCCAGGAGGCCTTGCAGGTCTTCTTGTTATCTGGTGTGCTCCCTGGGGCATTTGGTGGGCTGCTGTGAGATACAGGAAGCTGGACTAGATGAGCCTATGGCCTGAGCCAGTGGGGCTGTTATGTTCTTATGTAAGGGTGCGCATTTGGAGCTCACACCCCACTCATGTTCCTGCACAGCTGCAGTTCATCCGACCACACTGCTGAGGGCAGGAGCATTTTTGAGTTATCTGCTCCCCATCCATGGAAAGAGACCTGCACAAAAAGTCTTTGTAGGGCTTATCGTATCTCCTTTCAGAAGACCTTACACTTCCCAGCCAGACAAGCTCACCAGCTTGGAGAAGACGGAGTGAGAGCCTGATAGCTGCTCTTGGAGGGTTCTGGCTGAGCTTTTAATGTGGTTCCAATTGCACCAGCAGCACCAGAGTTTGCTTACTTGTTCCGGCCTCTCCATCAGCTCAGCACGGACTTGAGCATCCCAGAAAGACCAAAATTTGAGAATGGGCAAAGGACAGGCAGTAAGACAGGGACTGTCTTCTTCAGTTTTCTCCATCACCTGACTCAAGATTGTGGTTGGACTACCCAGGTTATGAATCCCATCAATCTAAAGTACAAGGTAATTGGGGCACACCTGGAGAACGGCGCCACTTCTCCTCGTTCTAGGACATCTGGGTGATGACACCCTGAGGACACTGTCTCCCGTTTTGTCTCCCATTCTCCTACGGCATGAATTGTGACTCTCCAACTCTGGCCAGCCCGCCTTCCTGATATTCGTGCCCGGTTTCATAACGATACATTAGCCCTCTTTCCACAGAGGCTGCGGCCTAGTGGGGAAACCGGATCGGTGGGTGAGCTTGACGCAGTGCAGGATGAACTCCGGTGGCGCAGGTGTACGAGTGGGGCCAGAGTCCAAAGGACACGTCGCTGTTTGCCGTAAGCCAAGTCAGCATTTCAGGGCCAGGGCGCCTGATCCTGCCAGGGTCCTTAAACTGTCATCATCCAAGGTTCTAAACAGGGCATGCTGCGTTCTTGGTTTCCCTGATCAACTCCATGTTCTGGCGCATTGTGCTTCAGTTGACTACATTGAGTGAACAACTTGGGCAGTCCAACAACACTCTTGGGTCAGCTGATTTCTCAATCGGACAATCCCTGGCACGCCACTGGCACCCACAAGCAGCCAACGTGGTATAAAAGCCTCCACCAGGATTGCCCCCAAGGTTGTTCATCGCCTCCTTGTGTTTTCTGCTCCAGAGAGACCCAGGTAGGCCCACCTGGCTGGACCTTTTCCGGTCAGCAGAAATACTTGATCTCTATTGGGATATTTTATGCTGTCTGTCTGTCTGTCTGTCTGTCTGTCTGTCATAAACTAACAAGATGCCCCACAGGGTGTGTGTCTGTATTTTCTGTATTTGGGTGTCTAACAGAGAGAGAGAGAGAGAGAGAGAGAGAGAGAGAGCTCTGCGAACAATTTGTGTGGAGACCCTACTATGAGGGTGATCCCCTGAGATTCAGTGTTTTCCTGGGAAGGGGGTACTACTGAGATGGCTGACCTCTGCCTGGTCTGATGAACTGGGCAGTTGTAGCAGATACAGAGCACCAAACCTCCCCCCCCCATTCAGCTGCATGTCCAGACAAGGGAGTGAGGGGTCAGCACTCCTGCTCTGGGTCAGGGTACAGAGTCTGAGAGCCCTTCTCTTCCTTGACGTAGCCCACTTGCAGGATCGTTGCCCACTGGCCGTTATGCTTTGTGTTCAGACTGTCCTCCTCTGCTCTTCCTTCTCAGACTCATCTCAACACCCAGGGCTCACAGACAAAGGGCTCCTTATCGGTCTTGGAAGGATTACCACAAGAGAAGGAGCCAGTTGTACAACGTCGCCTGGCAGTGTTGGGAGCTCCAGCTTATGCCGCGTTTGCAGATGCTTTGCACTAAAATATTTGTAAGGATCCCTTGGCCATAAAACACAAAACGTTCCCCCAAATTGTATTTATATGTCACCACATTACACCGCATAGCCAGGACCTGCCTGAGCTGTGCTATCTCAGTTGGCCACGTGTGGGCCAGCCCTGAATTTATCAGTGGCCAAAGCAAAAGGAGAACAAGCCCAAAAGTGGTTGACGTCTCAATAGGACCCTGACAGGATCAGGCGCCCTGGCCTTGAAATGCTGACTTGGCTTACGGCAAACAGCGACGTGTCCTTTGGACTTATGCCCCAATCGCACACCTGCGCCACCGGAGTTCATCCTGCACTGCGTCAAGCTCACCCACTGATCCGGTTTCCCCGCTGGGCTGCAGCCTCTGTGGGAAGAGGGCTGTCAACCACTCTTGTTTTACATAGGACAGTGTTCATTCCTACTTGCAGAAAGAAATCAGAGGAGTGTGAATCTGGTCACTTCAAAGGGGTGTTTGGGGTGAGAGCTCTGCTCTGATTTCTGTCCTTTGTGAGTCAGGAGCGCCATCTAGTGAGTGGATGAGGCTGCAACACCCCACCCCATTGAACACCAGCTGTTTGAATGTGATTTCTTGGCTATGGGGTGTAACGTGGTGACACTGAAATAAAATCCCAGGGATTGTTTTGTGTTTTAGGGTCAACAGATCTCTACAAATACTTGAGAGCAAAGCATCTCTGGTGAGTCTTTGTGCCAGCCTTGGGATTTGGGGGAGTGACGTGCAGCTGCGTCAAGTTTCCTTGTTAGGTTGTGGCTGGCTGGGAGCGTCAGTTGGGGGACCTTGTGCCATGACCTTTTTGGAACAGGGAGCAGTTTGGTTTTTTGCCTCTGTAAACCTCTCTGGGTGTGTGTGTGTGCGTGTGTGTATGTGTGTGTGTGTGTGTGTCACACACACAGAAACAGACGCAGAGGAACACAGATTGAAAACACACTCACACATATCTCACTTTAAATGGGTCTCCCATTTAAAACAAGAGGACTTATCAGTTGCCTGAACAGGCTTCTTTAAGAAGAGGAATCAAAGGCCCGGCATTGATTGTTTGGATGACCTTTAGATGGATCAGTCTATGCACACATTATTAACATCAGAACATAAGAAGAGCCCAGCTGGATCAGGCCAAGGGCCCATCTTCCAGCTTCCTGTATCTTACAGCAGCACACCGGATGCACGCACAAGACACTTGCATCTCACTGCCACTCCCCTGCATCTGGTTGGACAGCCCCCCCCCCCGGTCAGGGATGCCGCACCAATTGCCTGCACTGAGCTGGAAGGGGGTGGGCTAGATGGTCTCCCAGACCCCTTTCTACTCCAAAATTCTGGGAGAATGTTTCTCTCACAGTGAACCCAGAGGTCCTCATAGAACAGCTGCATGATTGACATGCATGGAGAGTCAGCACAGGCCATGACAGGGCGGGAGAGAAGCAGGACCCTGGTCTGTCTGTGTCTGTGCACATGCTTGCATTTTCAAGTCATAATGCTGTACGTCCATGCGCTACTCTAATCTATGGCCTGTAGAGACCAAGGCATCCAGTGCTCAACTGGGCACATGTGCATGCTACCCATGTTTCATGCTACAACCCCATGTGCCCCCATTCCGTCCTTGTGCCCCCATCCCTTGTGCTCAACCAGCAATAAAATCCTCTTGCAGAGCTTTCCCTCCTCGCCTCTATATATATATATATACTTTGAGCCTTGGATAATATTGTAAATAGAATAAATAGAAAATCAGCTGTCTGGACTAGATCTGACTGAAATAAATGTCCTTCTTCACAATTCTCCGCTGTGTTTTTATCCTCTTGAATTGGGGTGGAGGCTGTTCCTTTTAACCTGGAAGAGACAAGCTGGGGATAGTCCCTAAGCCTAAGGGATCCCTGCATCAGATCATCTAAATCTTAGCAAGGAGTCTTTGCCTTTAGCTCTTTAGTCCAGCAGGGGTTCCCCAGAGAGGCTGACCAGACGCTTCTAGGAAGACCACAGCCTCACTCCCACGGAGATGCAACGTTTCTTTGGCGGAAGTGGATATTCAGTGGCACCTTCCTCTGGATCTCTCAGGGCCTGCCACCATCGAGCTGCCTGAGCTGTGCTGTCTCAGTTGGCCACATGTGTGGGCCGGCCCTCAATTTATCAATGGCCAAAGCACAAGGAGAACAAGCCCCAAAGTGGTTGACGTCTCAATAGGACCCTGGCAGGATCAGGCGCCCTTGCCTTGAAATGCTGACTTGGCTTACGGCAAACAGCGATGCGTCCTTTGGACTCATGTCCCTTTTGTACACCTGCGCCACCGGAGTTCATCCTGCACTGCGTCAAGCTCACCCACCGATCCGGTTTCCCCGCTGGGCCGCAGCCTCTGTGGGAAGAGGGCTGTCAACCACTCTTGTTTTAAATGGGACAGGGTTCTTTCCTACTTTCAGAAACAAATCAGAGAGTACAAGGAGTGTACAACATCCTGCTGGGAGAGCCTGATCCACCAGGGTCATGTGGCCTCTTAGGTACCCTGGAGCTGAAAGATCTACAAAGAAAGCTGACCCAGGTGAGAGTTAGGGAAGAATAGTGATAGCCAGTTAGCTTTGTTATTTTAATGCTGAGATGTTTCCCAGAAGTTTTATGCCTCTAGCATTTGCTGCCTTTTCTAGCTTTATGTAACCCTATGCATATAATAAAGTAAAAATGCTTTTACTAAGTTGTTTCATTGTCTGTTGGGAACAAAAGTTCAGAATCCTGCCTAGCCGTTCAGCAAGCTACCAAATACTCATTGAGGACTAGTAACTTGAGGATTGAGGCTTTAATTAAAGAAAGTGCTCAGTGCCTGCGAGGAATAGGATTAAGCCTAGAGGGTCACACTGGCACATATAGGGTTGTGGCTGAACTACTGATCAGGGGTCCTTGAGGGCTCTTGGGTTCGAGAACCAAGAACTCTGAGCACCCAAAAACCATATCGTGGGCCAACTTTCAGACGTGTCACATTCTGACTCAACAAACAGGTTCCTGAGTGGACTACAGTCTCGTCTCCCTGAAAGAGAACAATCAGCTGGCGACACGTGGAACTCCAGGTCCCCAGTTCAACCCCCAGCACTGGGGTGTATAAAGAGGGCAGCTCGGAGCTTTCCCTCAACAGAAGCGCCTGGAAGAAGACCAGATCAAGAGGATTCTGCTGATCCACTGGGTGAGTCCCTGTTTATAAACCTTCCAAGATCTAGAGAGCACAGTGGACATCCCTGATGCCATTTCCACGGCAGAGAGTTTAACTGGCTTCAGTGTTCGGTCTCTGCCCCCAGGGAGCCCTGATCCATGATGGGGCTGGTGGTCAGGATCCAGGCTGCTCAGGTTGGGTTTGATCCCTCCCAGAATGGGCCCAGTGGCCACAGACCAGTCCTGTTTCCCAGGATTCAAGGAGCCAACTGGATCCTGAGTGTCCACAAGGAAATGCCCTGATGGCCACAAACCTCAGGCTGGGACTCCAGGGCAGAAGGTTCACTATCCTTGCCAGGCTCTATTTTTCATTTATTTATTTTAGAGTTGAGTTATACCCATGGCATTGGAGTTGAGTAATATTGAGTTGTGGCCACAGCACTGTGGCCATAGGGGAGACGGTTTACTGGTGGATCTCTTAAGGGAACCAGAATGGAAGACAACAATGGGAGGGAAGGAGGCTTCTCAGCTCCCAAATGCCCTGTTAGCAATGGACTCACAGCCCAGTCCTCTCCAACTTTCCAGCACTGGTGCAGCCATGCCAGCAGGGTGCAAGCTACAGTGGGGGGGGGGGGTGGACAGTCAAGGGGGCCTCCTTAAAGGAAGGGAACATTTGTCCCCTTACTTAGGGGCTGCTTTGTGGCTGCACTGGTGCTGGAGAGTTGGATCGGATTGGGCCCTAATTCTTTAGAAAGAGTTGGCTCCCATAATAAGGCAGCAGAAAACCCCAAAAAGATTTGCTTCCTGGAGAGCTTCAGGGTTTGAGATCCTGGCTACGTTGCACCTCAGGACACTCTCTTACCTTGCACCCATTAAAGGATTGGGACCCAACAGGGGAAGACATTTTGTTTGAAACCTGAACAACACAACCCATTTGTGGATTGTGGAAGTGCCACAGTCGAAGGGCACTTTGTCAGGGAGAGGGGTCTTGGGGGACCCACTGAACTTCTTGTTTCTTCCAGGACAGGCAGCCAGATCGAGATGGCTACTCCTCAATTCAAAGCAGACCTTGGTGAAGTTACAGAAATGAAAATAAATGGCAGCTTCTTACCCTCCCCTGGCGGGTTGACTAGCGCAGTGTCCAAGGAAATGCTGAACGTCCCCAAGGTAAGCAGCTCATCCTTCAAGCTGAGACAACTTCCCTTTAAGGTCCTTTGAGGTGGGGATGGAGGTGGGGGGAGATCACAGGTGGAAAGGGGGTTTGGGGGTCTCCCTTAAGATCACGCACTGAGTGGAAAGGCTCTGGGGAGATCTCCATGATGAGTACCCATGAGGGGTAGGACACCTGCCTCTTGCTTTGCCTGCCCTTGAAAGGCAACCAGGAAAAATCATTTCAGCTGAGAAAGGAAGCGTGGAGTAGTGGTCAGACTGATCTCTAGAACAGTGCAGTCCCAAGGTTGAAACCCCTCCCCAAGCCTAGCAGCTTGTTTGGATGGCCTTAGGCAGCTTTGGCCTCCTCTCAGCCTACCAACCTCACAGGGTGCTTGTGAAGAAGGGAGAGGGAGGGTCAGATGCAGCCAGGCCTACGAGGCTTCCACTTGTACGGTTGCTGTTCCCACCACTGCTGGGAGGTGGCCCAAATCCAGCCACTGGACCGGAGGCAGAAGATGGAATCCCATAAGCTGGAGCGGGGTTAGTCACTTGCTCCAGAGAGACCCAGGTAAGCCCACCTGGCAGGAACATTTTGGGTCAGCTGAAATATTGGATGTCTATTGGGATATTTTGAAGCTGTCTGTCTTTCTGTCTCTCTCCCTCTTTCTCGCCCTCTCATTAAAACCCATTTCTGCCCAGCGCACAGGTGTACACATTTGATCCCTGTTGCGTATACACAACGTTGGGCAGAAGTGGTTTAAACCCCACAGTGGTCCTCTGTGGATCTCTTTTTGGGATATTTTATACTGTCTGTCTGTCTGTCTGTCGTAAGCTAGCAAGATTCCCCACAGGGTATTTGTGTGTGACAGAGAGAGAGAGAGAGAGAGAGAGAGAGAGAGAGAGAGAGAGAGGGAGAGAGAGAGAGAGAGAGCTCTGGGAACACTTTCTGTGGAGCCCCTACTATGAGGGTGATCCCCTGAGATTCAGTGTTTTCCTGGGAAGGGGGTACTACTGAGATGGCTGACCTCTGCCTGGTCTGATGAACTGGGCAGTTGTAGCAGATACAGACCACCAAACATCCCCCCCCCATTCAGCTGCATGTCCAGACAAGGGAGAGAGGGGTCGGCACTCCTGCTCTGGGTCAGGCTGCAGAGTCTGAGAGCCCCTCCTCTTCCTGGAAGTGGCCCACTTGCAGGGTCGTTGCCCACTGGCCGTTATGCTTCGTGTTGAGACCATCCTCCTCAGCTGAAATATTGGATCTCTATTGGGATATTTTGTAAGCTAGCTGTCTGTCTGTCTGTCTGTCTGTCTGTCTGTCTGTCGCCCTCTCACTGTCTTTAACCCATTTCTGCCCAGCGCACAGGTGTACAAATTTAATCCCTGTTGCATATACGCAACATTGGGAAAAAATGATTCAAACCCCACAGTGGTTCTGTGTGGATCTCTTTTTGAGATATTTTATGCTGTCTGTCTGTCTCTCTCTCTCTCTGTCTGTCTGTCATAAACTAGAAAGATGCCCCACAGTGGTGTGTGTTTGTGTGTGTGTGTGTGTCTGTGTGTGTCTGTGTGTGTGTGTGTGAGAGAGAGAGAGAGAGAGAAAGAAAGCTCTGCGAACACTTTGTGTGGAGGCACCACTATGAGAGTGATCCCCTGATATTCCGTGTTTTCCTGGGAAGGGGGTAGTACAGAGATGGTCCAGCTCTGCCTGGTCTGATGCACACCTTCTGCCCCACCCACCATTTTCTCACAGACACACACATGCTGTGAAACTTAAGAGCCAAATTCTATGCACGTCTACTCAGAAGTAAGTCCCATTATAGTCAGTGGGGGTTACTCTCAGGAAAGTGTGGATAGGATTGTAGCCCAAGCCATTACCGGGGTCTCTGGTAGCATCAGGCACCCTTGCCCTGAAATGCTGGCTTTGTTTTCGGCAAACAGTGGCATGTCCTTGGAGCGCACACCCCATTCATGCGCCTGCCCCACTGGGGCCCATCCTGAACTCCGTCAAGCTCACCTGTTCCCCAACTGAGCTGCAGCCTCTGTGGGAAGAGGGAAAACAGGTCATTTTTCAAGTGGGGCATGAATATCAGGAAGGAGGGCCAGCCAGAGTTGTGCCAGAGGGACATGGGAGATGAAGGATCAAAGGCACACTTGGTGCCAGCGTCCTCACCCCCAGACGGAGGAGAAGGGGTGCCGTGTTCCGGGTGCCCCCGATCACTTGGTGCTTAAATTGACTCCATCAGGTGAACAACTTGGGCAGTCCAACCAAAATCATGTGTCAGCTGATTCCTCAGACAAATCCCTGGCCTGCCACTGGGCAAGCACCAGAAGCCAGCATAGTCTAAAAGCCTCCACAAGGATGGCCCCAAAGTCATTGTTCGCCTCCTTTTGTTTTCTGCTCCCAAGAGACCCAGGTAGGCCCCCTGGCTGGACCTTTCCAGGTCAGCAGAAATACTGAATCACTTTTGGGATATTTTATGCTGTCTGTCTGTCTGTCTGTCTGTCTGTCTGTCATAAATAAACTAGAAAGATGCCCCACAGGGTGTGTGTGTGAGAGAGAGAGAGCTCTGGGAACACTTTTGTGTATCTGGGTGTCTAACAGAGAGAGAGAGAGAGAGAGAGAGAGAGAGAGAGAGAGAGAGAGAGAGAGAGAGAGAGAGAGCTCTGGAAACATTTGTTTCCTACTATTTGATTGCCCTACTATGAGGGTGATCCCCTGAGTGTTTTCCTGGGAAGGGGGTACTACCGAGATGGCTGACCTCTGTCTGGTCTGATGAACTGGGCAGTTGTAGCAGATACAGACCACCAAACCTCCCCCCCCATTCAGCTGCATGTCCAGACAAGGGAGAAAGGGGTCAGCACTCCTGCTCTGGGTCAGGCTGCAGAGTCTGAGAGCCGCTCCTTTTCCTGGAAGTAGCCCACTTGCAGGGTCGTTGCCCACTGGCCGTTATGCTTCGTGTTCAGACTGTCCTCCTCTGCTCTTCTTTCTCAGATCCACCTCAACACCCAGGCAATGGCGCACCCTGCTCCGGCTTATGGGATTCCATCTCCTGCCTCCGGTCCAGTGGCTGGATTTGGGCCACCTCCCAGCAGTGGTGGGAACAGCAACCCTGCAAGAGCAAGTGGAAGCCTCGTGGGCCTGGCTGCATCTGACCCTGGGAGCCGCCAGCCAACAATGGAAATCAACCTTCTCATGCTGCCACCTCCTGTTCTGGTGCTCCTTCCAGGACCGATAATTTCCAGTTTCTCTCTGAGGCTCCTTTTGGGTGGTGTCTGAAGAGGCGCATGGAATTGAAATCTTCAAGGAAACGACAACTGGAACGAAGACCCAGAGATGAGCATCCAGACCCAGTTCTGCTTAAACCTCCTGCAAAAATATCAATCCCAACCTTTGCCTTCATTCCTTGGGCTTGTGCTATCACTAGGGGGGCTTCCAGGCAAAGACAACTTTGTGCTTCTAGCAGCCGCCCCCCACTTTCACCTATTGCAACCATTCCACCCTCTGCTGTTGTGATCAGGATGCAAAATGAAGAGGAACAAAAATGCACAATCCACATTCAATTATAATCTGATGTTATTATTTTGAAAGAAGTGTAATAATTTTGCCCAGTGGTGTCACCCTCCCCCCGGTGCATGTCACCCAGTGGGGCCCCTATCCCCGTACCCCCCCAGCATCAGCACTGCTTTGCACTCTCTTGCCTGGCTTTGTCTTTCTGGGCTTCTGGTCCAGTCACCTGCCCCCTTCCTTACCATTAAAGCTTCGCATGCATTGAATCCTGTGTCTGATCCATTATTCCTATTAGTAGGAAGGGGAATTCTATCCCGATTGTCCATGTGAAAAGTTCACAGAGCCTTTGCCAGAGCAAAGGCAAAGAATAAATGGCTCACAGTCCCTAAGGAGCTGGTCATCTTGAAACAAAATTGCACAAGGGTCGTGACCAAGAGCAGTGGGCTGAGCAGGGACGCTTCCGTGGGCAGCCCAAGGTGCCACGGCTTTGGCGGAGGGCTTTGCAGATGCTTTGCACTAAAATATTGGTAAAGATCTCTTGGCAATAAAACACAAAACATTCCGCCAAATTTTATTTCAATGTCACCACATTACACCCCATAGCCAGGACCTTTCCCTTCTCAGAATAAATCACTTTTAAGCAGCTGATGTTCCACGGGGTGGGGAGTTGCAACCTCATCCAGCCACTAGATGGCGCTCCTGGACTCACAAACTACCCAGAACCATCACCCCAGGGACCCTGTTTACCTGCTAAGATTCACACTCATTTGGCTCTTTGTTTATGGAACTATTAATGAACAGGCCCCCCCCCCCATGCCAGGACTTTTCGTTTTGTCTCTGCAAACCCCCCCCCCCCCCAGGAATGAGTGCTTTGCTGAGAAGTTGGAAACATTTACAGGCTCAAAGGCCGCTGTGCAGACACACGTTTCGTTTCTCTCAATGGAGAGATGTCTGTTCAGATGCTACCTGGGCAAAGTGTTTGGAGCCACCCTCAACGGGGTGGGGGCCAACCTTGGAAGGCATCGCAGTGCCCAGAAACTAGGGAGGGTTATTACAGAGCCGCTCAACCAGCAAGAAAACCCTCTTGCAGAGCCTTCCCTCCTCGCCTCTGACCTCTCATCTCCTACCAAATTGGTTTGGCCGCATAAGCCATATATATATAGGCAGTGTATAAATAGTGGTGGTGGTGATGATGACGATGATTAAAGGTAAGGCACAGTCAGGATCCCTGGCAAGCCTAATGACTGGACTTGGTGGGACTAATATATATATTTATGTACACACACACATGTATATATACATATACTTTGAGGCTTGGATAATATTATAAATAGCATAAATAGAAAATCTGCTGCTGTCTGGACTAGATCTGAAATAAATGTCCTTCTTCACAATTCACCACTTTGTTTTTAACAGATGTACCTCTTGAATTTGGGGGGGGGGGGCTGTTCCCTTTAACCTGGAAGAGACAAGCTGGGGAGTGTCCCTAAGCCTAAGGGATCCCTGCATCAGATCATCTAAATCTTAGCAAGGAGTCTTTGGCTTTAGCTCTCTAGTCCAGCAGGGGTTCCCCAGAGAGGCTGACCAGACGCTTCTAGGAAGACCACAGCCTCACTCCCACGGAGATGCAACGTTTCTTTGGGGGAAGGGGCTATTCAGTGGCACCTTCCTCTGGATCTCTCAGGGCCTGCCACCATCGAGCTGCCTGAGCTGTGCTGTCTCAGTTGGCCACATGTGTGGGCCGGCCCTCAATTTATCAATGGCCAAAGCACAAGGAGAACAAGCCCAAAAGTGGTTGACGTCTCAATAGGACCCTGGAAGGATCAGGCGCCCTTGCCTTGAAATGCTGACTTGGCTTATGGCAAACAGCGATGTGTTTTGTGTTTTAGGGTCAGCAGATCTCTGCAAATACTTGAGAGCAAAGCATCTCTGGTGAGTCTTTGTGCCAGCCTTGGGATTCAGGGGAGTGACCTGCAGCTGGGTCAAGTTTCCTTGTTAGGTTAGGGCTGGCTGGGTCAGGTGGGCGACCTTGTGCCATGACCTCGCATGACCACAGAAGCCATGGGTGACACCCTCCTTACCGTTGCAATGCAGCCGTGGGTGTAACACAGCCCCAGGGGCATCATCGGAGGCTGTTTGAAGCTTTGGGTGGGCAGGAGGGCCCACCCCTTCCTGCCCCATACTCCCCCCCCTCTCTCTCTCTCACACACACACACACATTGTGAAGCGTAAGCCATAAACATGAGGACCCTGGTAGCATCAGACACCCTTGTCCTGAAATGCTGGCCTTGTTTTCGGCAAACAGTGGCGTGTCCTTTGAGCAAGTCCAGGCACACCCCTCTCATGTGCTGCGCCACTGGGGCCCGTCCTGCACTGCCTCAAGATCACCTGTTTCCCTGCTGAGCTGCAGCCTCTTTGGGAAGAGGGAAAACAGGTCATTTTTAATGTGGGGCATGACTATCAGGAAGGAGGGCCAGCCAGAGTTGTGCCAGAGGGACATGGGAGATGAAGGATCAAGGCACACTGGGTGCCAGCGTCCTCACCCCCAGACTGAGGAGAAGGGGTGCCGTGTTCTGGCACATTGTGCTTAGTTTGACAACATAAAGTGAACACCTTGGACAGTCCAACAACAACACTGTGTCAGCTGATTTCTCAGACAAGTCCCTGGCACGCCACCGGGCATCCCCAGGCAGCCAACATGGCATAAAAGCCTCCACCAGGAATACCCCCAAAACAGTTCATCCCCTCCTTTCGTTTTCTGCTGCAGAGAGACCCAGCTAAGCCCACCTGGCAGGAACATTTTCCGTCAGCTGGAATACTGGATCTCTATTGGGATATTTTTAAGCTGTCTGTCTGTCTGTCCCTCCCTCCCTCCCTCTCATTAACTCATTTCTGCCCAGCCCACAGGTGTACACATTTGACCCTTGTTGCGTATACGCAACATTGGGCAGAAATGGTTTAAACCCCACAGTGGTGCTGTGTGGATCTCTTTTAGGGATATTTTATGCTATCTGTCTGTCTGTCATAAACTAGAAAGATGCCCCACAGGGTGTGTGTGTGAGAGAGAGAGCTCTGGGAACACTTTCTGTGGAGCCCCTACTATGAGGGTGATCCCCTGAGATTCAGTGTTTTCCTGGGAAGGGGATACTACCGAGATGGCTGACCTCTGCCTGGTCTGACGAACTGGGCCGTTGTAGCAGATACAGACCACCAAACGTCCGTCCCCCCCCCATTCAGCTGCATGTCCAGACAAGGGAGTGAGGGGTCAGCACTCCTGCTCTGGGTTAGGCTGCAGAGTCTGAGAGCCCCTCCTCTTCCTGTACGTAGCCCACTTGCAGGGTCGTTGCCCACTGGCCATTATGCTTCGTGTTCAGACTGTCCTCCTCTGCTCTGTCTTCCGCAGACTCACGTCAACATCCGGGCAATGGCGCACCCTGCTCCGGCTTTCGGGATTCCATCTTCTGCCTCCGGTCCAGTGGCTCCAAGACCCACAGATGAGCATCCAGACCCAGTTGTGTTGAAACCTCCTGCAGAAATACTGATCCCAACCTCTGCCTTCATTCCTTGGGCTTGTGCTATAACTAGGGGGGCGTCCATGCAAAGACAACTTTGTGCTTCTTGCAGCCCCCCCACCTTGAGAAGTTGCAACCACTCCACCCTCTGCTGTGGTGATCATGATGCGTCATCATCCCACCCCCCACATCATTAAAATTGTATCTTTAAATTATAATATCTTACACACAGCTGAAATGTATTTATTTCTGTAAAAACAAACAGGAACCAAAATGCACAATCCACATCAACGTTTATATAATCTGATGTTATAATTTTAAAATAAATCAAATATTTTTGGCCAGTGGTGTCACCCTCCCCCTGTGCATGTCACCCAGTGGGGCCCCTATCCCCGTACCCCCCCAGCATCAGCACTGCTTTGCACTCTCTTGCCTGGCTTTGTCTTTCTGGGCTTCTGGTCCAGTCACCTGCCCCCTTCCTTACCATTAACGCTTCGCATGCATTGAATCCTGTGTCTGGTCCATTATTCCTATTAGTAGGAAGGGGATTTCTGTCCTGCTTGTCCATGTGAAAAGTTCACAGAGCAAAGGCAAAGAATAAATGGCTCACCGTCCCCAAGAAGCTTGTCTTCTTGAAAAAAATGCAAGGGAATTTTCCCACTCTTTCCATGGGAACTTTCTTTCATGGATGGGGAGCAGATAACTCAAAAGTGCTCCTGCCCTCAGCAGTGTGGTCTGATGAACTGCAGCTGTGCAGGCACATGAGTGGGGTGTGAGCTCCAAATGCGCACCCTTGGCTGAAATCAAAGCCCCCATCTCAGGGCAAGGGCGCCAAGCACCGCCAGAGGCCTGGTTGTCCAGCGCATGAAGCAGGGGAAGCTGAGTTTCTCTGCTCGCCTCCTGCTTCATCATCTAACTTCAGCTGTCCCAAGGCCATCTGTGCGCAGCGAATCAGCACCCTGCAAATTGGGTAAGAGGCGGCTTTTCAAGTGACAGCCCCTCCTCTTAGCAGGGGGAGAGGAACTGGCCCGCCTCCCCCCAGCAGTGGCTTTTCCAGTGGGTTTTTGCTGGGGTCCTTTTGCTTCTTTTTAAGATTGTAGCCTTTTTGAAACAGGGAGCCATTTGAATTTTTTGCCTCTGTAAACCGCTCTGTGTGTGTGTGTGTGTGTGTGTGTGTGTGTCACACACACAGAAACAGACACAGAGGAACACAGATTGAAAACACACTCACACATATCTCACTTTTAATGGGTGTCCCATTTAAAACAAGAGGACTTGTTAGTTGCCTGAACAGGCTTCTTTAAGAAGAGGAATCAAAGGCCCGGCATTGATTGTTTGGATGACCTTTAGATGGATCAGTCTATGCACACATTATTAACATCAGAACATAAGAAGAGCCCAGCTGGATCAGGCCAAGGGCCATCTTCCAGCTTCCTGTATCTCACAGCGGCACACCAGAAGCACACACAAGACACTTGCATCTCGCTGCTGCTCCCCTGCATCTGGTTGGACAGCCCCCCTGTCAAGGATGCCGCACCAATTACCTGCACTGAGCAGGGAGGGGGTGGGCTAGATGGTCTCCCAGACCCCTTTCAGCTCCAAAATTCTGGGAGAAGGTTTCTCTCACAGTGAACACAGAGGTCCTCATAGAACAGCTGCAGAATTGACACGCATGGAGAGTCAGCACAGGGTATGACAGGGTGGGAGAGAAGCAGGACCCTGGTCTGTCTGTGTCTTTGCACATGCTTGCATTTTCAAGTCATAATGCTGTACGTCCATGCGCTACTCTAATCTATGGCCTGTAGAGACAAAGGCATCCAGTGCTCAACTGGGCACATGTGCATGCTACCCACGTTTCATGATACAACCCCATGTGCCCCCATTCCGTTCATGTGCCCCCTATTCTGTCCATGTGCCCCCATTCCGTCCTTGTGCCCCCATTCCTCTTCCTCCCCAAAGGGGACCCTTCACAAGAAAAGGAACGGCCGTGGAGCCATCAGCACCTCCTCCTCCAGGTACAACCCATAAGTGACATCACAGTGTCATGTGTCATCATGATGTCACTGCCCCCCCAGGTGCCGGGGCTTCACCTTCTGCCTCTGCAAACACACACACTCACCCCCCAGGAATGAGTGCTTTGCTGAGGAGTTGGAAACATTTACAGGCTCAAAGGCCACTGTGCAGACACACATTTTGTTTCTCTCAATGGAGAGATGTCTATTCAGATGCTACCTGGGCAAAGTGTTTGGAGCCACCATCAATGGGGTGGGGGGCAACCTTGGAAGGCATCGCAGTGCCCAGAAACTAGGGAGTGTTATTACAGAGCAGCTGGACCAGCAAGAAAACCCTCTTGCAGAGCCTTCCCTCCTCGCCTCTGACCTCACATCTCCTACCAAATTTGTATGGTCACATAAACCATCTGAACTGCTTCCACCTTCTCTGTTACCCTGAGAACTTCCTGGCAGAGCCATATGTGTTTGTGTGTGTGTTTGTGCGTGTGCGTGTGTGTGTGTGTTAAGGCAGTGTATAAATATTGGTGGTGGTGGTGATGACGATGATTAAAGGTAAGGCACAGTCAGGATCCCTGGCAAGCCTAATGACTGGACTTGGTGGGACTAATATAGATATTTGTTTACACACACATATGTATATAAGCCTTGGATAATATTGTAAACAAAATAAATAGAAAATCTGCTGCTGTCTGGACTAGATCTGAAATAAATGTCCTTCTTCACAATTCACAGCTGTGTTTTTAACAGATGTACCTCTCGAATTGGGGGGGGGGCTGTTCCCTTTAACCAGGAAGACACAAGCTGGGGATAGTCCCTAAGCCTAAGGGATCCCTGCATCAGATCATCTAAATCTTAGCAAGGAGTCTTTGGCTTTAGCTCTCTAGTCCAGCAGGGGTTCCCTAGAGAGGCTGACCAGACGCTTCTAAGAAAACCACAGCCTCACTCCCAGGGAGATGCAACATTTCTTTGGGGGAAGGGGCTATTCAGTGGCACCTTCCCCTGGATCTCTCAGGGCTGCCTGAGGTGTGCTGTCTCAGTTGGCCACATGTGTGGGCCGGCCTTGAATTTATCAATGGCCAAAGCAAAAGGAGAACAAGCCCAAAAGTGGGTGACATCCCAAAAGGACCCTGGCAGGATCAAGTGCCCTTGCCTTGAAATGCTGACCTGGCTTACGGCAAACAGCGACGTGTCCTTTGGCCTCATGCCCCACTTGTACACCTGCGCCACCGGAGTTCACCCTGCACTGCGTCAAGCTCACCCAACAATCCGGTTTCCCCGCTTGGCTGCAGCCTGTGTGGGAAGAGGGCTGTCAACCACTCTTGTTGTAAATGGGACAGGGTTCATTCCTACTTACAGAAGCCAATCCGAGGGGTGTGTCGAGTCCTTTGGGGTAGAGGGTTGTGGGTGCAACATCCTTCAGGGAGAGCCTGCTCCACCAGGGCCATGTGGCCTCACAGATGGCTTGGAGCTGAAAGGTCTACAAAAGAAAGCTGACCCCGGTGAGAGTTAGGGACTAATAGAGATAGCCAGTCAGCTTTGATATTTTAATGCTGAGATGTTTGCTAGATGTTTGATGCCTCTAGCATTTGCTGCCTTTTGTAACTTTATACAACCCTATGTATTTAATAAAGTGAAAATCCTTTTACTAAGTTGTTTCATTGTCTGTTGGGGACAAAGGTTCAGAGTCCTGCCTAGCCGTTCAGCAAGCTACCAAATACTCATGGAGGACTAGTAACTTGAGGACTGAGGCTTTAATTAAAGAAAGTGCTCAGTGCCTGCAAGGAATCGAATTAAGCCTAGAGGGTCTCAGTGTCCCTGGACTGAGACACTGGCACATACAGGGTGGTGGCAGTACTACTGAGCAGGGGTCCTTGAGGGCTCTAGGGTTCCAGAACCAAGAACTCTGAGCACCCAAAACCCCGGGAGTATACGACACCCCCCCCCCGGAAACACAGCCCCAGGGGCTTCATTTGAGGCTATCTGAAGCTTGCGGCGGGCAAGAGGGCCCACACATTCCTGCCCCATAGCCCCCCTCTCTCACACACACACTGTGAAGCTTAAGCCATAAACATGAGGACCCTGCCAGCATCAGGCACCCTTGCCCTGAAATGCTGGTTCTGTTTTCGGCAGACAGAGACCTCCTCGATCCTTTCACTTGGAATGACACCCAAACCCCGGCCAAATTCCAAACCCTGGCCCAGGGGCCAGATGTGGCCCATGGCCAGCCTCTATCCAGCCCATGGCCAGCCTCTGGTCCTCTGGCACAGTTGACCAAACACTACCGGAGCTGTGCTTGTGGGGTGGGCGAAGGGGGGTCCATTTAAGTGTATGTTTTATTTCTGTGGTGGGTTGGTTCTTGGAGAAATCCTGGAAATTTGAGTCCACTCATTCATTTACTCATCCAACTAAGTTCCACCTCTAATATATGTGTTTAAATAGTAAATGTTAAAATTTTATTTATTTTTACTTAAATTTTATTTTTATTATCAACTGAATTTTTTTTTCTGTACCATATGAAGTTACACCCAGCGAGATTTGTGGCAAACTTAGAGCAAGTTTAAATCATAATTATTTTTTCCCCCTTGCCCGTGACACAGTGTGACAGACATAAGGTCACCCTGCCAAACGGTTTGCCCACCCCTGATTTAGGGGGACGAGACCGAAGAGAAGCTGCAGAACAAAGAGCAGATGTCTGGAGGCTATGATGGGATGGGGATGATGGACCAGAAGAGTTGGCCAAGAATCGGACCAAAGGAGACCCGCAGCAGGAGTTCCACAGACTAATTACAAGCTGGGTAAAGAAATACTTGTTTTTATCTGTCCTAACTCCCCTGACACTCAACTTTAGTGGATGTCCCCTGGTTCTGGTGTGAGGTGAGAGGGAAGAAAGTGTCTTTCTCTATCCGCCCTGTCCAGCCTGTGAATAATTTAGTATGTCTGCGTGTGTGTGTTTTCAATCTGTATTCCTCTGTGTCTGCTTCTGTGTGTGTGACACACACACACACACACACACCCACAGAGCGGTTTACAAAAAAACCAAAGGGCAAAAAAATCAAAGGGCTCCCTGTTCCCAAAAGGCTCACAATCTGATAAAATGCAAAAGGACCCCAGCAAAAACCCACTGGAAAAGTTACTGGTGGGGGGAGGCGGGCTGGTTCCTCTCCCCCTGCTAAGAGGAGGGGCACTCATTTGAAAAGGTGCGTCTTACCCAATTTGCAGGGTGCTAATTAGCTGGGCACAGATGGCCTTGGGACAGCTGAAGTTGGGAGAGCTTGGGCCTTGGGACAGCTGAAGCCTCTGGCGGTGCTTGGTGCCCTTGCCCTGAGATGGGGACTTTGCTTTCAGCCAAGGGCAAGGGCTTTGATTGCAGCGCAACCTCCTGGTTTTAGAAATGGGTTATGTCAGAATGCCAGATGCAAGGGAGGGCACCAGGATGAGGTCTCTTGTTATCTGGTGTGCTCCCTGGGGCATTTGGTGGGCCGCTGTGAGATACAGGAAGCTGGACTAGATGGGCCTGTGGCCTGATCCAGTGGGGCTGTTCTTATATTCTTAACTACAATTCCCAGGAGGCCTTGCAGGTCTCTTGTTATCTGGTGTGCTCCCTGGGGCATTTGGTGGGCCTCTGTGAGATACAGGAAGCTGGACTAGATGGGCCTATGGCCTGATCCAGTGGGGCTGTTCTTATGATCTTAACTACAATTCCCAGGAAGACTTGCAGGTCTCTTGTTATCTGGTGTGCTCCCTGGGGCATTTGGTGGGCCGCTGTGAGATACAGGAAGCTGGACTAGATGGGCCTATGGCCTGATCCAGTGGGGCTGTTCTTATGTTCTTAACTACAATTCCCAGGAGGCCTTGCAGGTCTCTTGTTATCTGGTGTGCTCCCTGGGGCATTTGGTGGGCCTCTGTGAGATACAGGAAGCTGGACTAGATGGGCCTGTGGCCTGATCCAGTGGGGCTGTTCTTATGTCCTTAACTACAATTCCCAGGAGGCCTTGCAGGTCTCTTGTTATCTGGTGTGCTCCCTGGGGCATTTGGTGGGCCTCTGTGAGATACAGGAAGCTGGACTAGATGGGCCTATGGCCTGATCCAGTGGGGCTGTTCTTATGTTCTTAACTACAATTCCCAGAAAGCCTTGCAGGTCTTCTTGTTATCTGGTGTGCTCCCTGGGGCATTTGGTGGGCCGCTGTGAGATACAGGAAGCTGGACTAGATGGGCCTGTGGCCTGAGCCAGTGGGGCTGTTCTTATGTTCTTAACTACAATTCCCAGAAAGCCTTGCAGGTCTCTTGTTATCTGGTGTGCTCCCTGGGGCATTTGGTGGGCCTCTGTGAGATACAGGAAGCTGGACTAGATGGGCCTATGGCCTGATCCAGTGGGGCTGTTCTTATGTTCTTAACTACAATTCCCAGAAAGCCTTGCAGGTCTTCTTGTTATCTGGTGTGCTCCCTGGGGCATTTGGTGGGCCGCTGTGAGATACAGGAAGCTGGACTAGATGGGCCTGTGGCCTGAGCCAGTGGGGCTGTTCTTATGTTCTTAACTACAATTCCCAGAAAGCCTTGCAGGTCTCTTGTTATCTGGTGTGCTCCCTGGGGCATTTGGTGGGCCGCTGTGAGATACAGGAAGCTGGACTAGATAAGAACATAAGAACATAAGAACATAAGATGGGCCTATGACCTGCTCCAGTGGGGCTGTTCTTATGTTCTTAACTACAATTCCCAGGAGGCCTTGCAGGTCTTCTTGTTATCTGGTGTGCTCCCTGGGGCATTTGGTGGGCCGCTGTGAGATACAGGAAGCTGGACTAGATGGGCCTATGGCCTGATCCAGTGGGGCTGTTCTTATGTTCTTAACTACAATTCCCAGGAAGCCTTGCAGGTCTCTTGTTATCTGGTGTGCTCCCTGGGGCATTTGGTGGGCCGCTGTGAGATACCGGAAGCTGGCCTAGATGGGCCTATGGCCTGATTCAGTGGGGCTGTTCTTATGTTCTTATGTAAGGGTGCGCATTTGGAGCTCACACCCCACTCATGTGCCTGCACAGCTGCAGTTCATCCGACCACACTGCTGAGGGCAGGAACATTTTTGAGTTATCTTCTCCCCATCCATGGAAAGAGACCTGCACAAAAAGTCTTTGTAGGGCTTATCGTATCTCCTTTCAGAAGACCTTACACTTCCCAGCCAGACAAGCTCACCAGCTTGGAGAAGACGGAGTGAGAGCCTGATAGCTGCTCTTGGAGGGTTCTGGCTGAGCTTTTAATGTGGTTCCAATTGCACCAGCAGCACCAGAGTTTGCTTACTTGTTCCGGCCTCTCCATCAGCTCAGTACGAACTTGAGCAACCCAGAAAGACCAAAATTTGATAATGGGCAAAGGACAGGCAGTAAGACAGGGACTGTCTTCTTCAGTTTTCTCCATCACCTGACTCAAGATTGTGGTTGGACTACCCAGGTTATGAATCCCATCAATCTAAAGTACAAGGTAATTGGGGCACACCTGGAGAACGGCGCCACTTCTCCTCGTTCTAGAACATCTGGGTGATGACACCCTGAGGAAACTGTCTCCCGTTTTGTCTCCCATTCTCCTACGGCATGAATTGTGACTCTCCAACTCTGGCCAGCCCGCCTTCCTGATATTCGTGCCCCGTTTCATAACGATACATTAGCCCTCTTTCCACAGAGGCTGCGGCTCAGCGGGGAAACCGGATCGGTGGGTGAGCTTGACGCAGTGCAGGATGAACTCCGGTGGCGCAGGTGTACGAGTGGGGCAAGAGTCCAAAGGACACGTCGCTGTTTGCCGTAAGCCAAGTCAGCATTTCAGGGCCAGGGCGCCTGATCCTGCCAGCGTCCTTAAACTGTCATCATCCAAGGTTCTAAACAGGGCATGCTGCGTTCTGGGTTTCCCTGATCAACTCCGTGTTCTGGCGCATTGTGCTTCAGTTGACTACATTGAGTGAACAACTTGGGCAGTCCAACAACACTCTTGGGTCAGCTGATTTCTCAATCGGACAATCCCTGGCACGCCATTGGGCACCCACAAGCCAACATGGTACAAAAGCCTCCACCAGGATTGCCCCCAAGGTTGTTCATCGCCTCCTTGTGTTTTCTGCTCCAGAGAGACCCAGGTAGGCTCACCTGGCTGGACGTTTTCCAGTCAGCAGAAATACTTGATCTCTATTGGGATATTTTATGCTGTCTGTCTGTCTGTCTATCGGTCATAAACTAGCAAGATGCCCCATAGGGTTTGTGTCTGTATTTTCTGTATTTGGGTGTCTAACAGAGAGAGAGAGAGAGAGAGAGAGAGAGAGAGAGAGAGAGGGAGAGCTCTGCGAACAATTTGTGTGGAGACCCTACTATGAGGGTGATCCCCTGAGTGTTTTCCTGGGAAGTGGGTACTACTGAGATGGCTGACCTCTGCCTGGTCTGATGAACTGGGCAGTTGTAGCAGATACAGAGCACCAAACCTCCACACACACACCCCCATTCAGCTGAATGTCCGGACAAGGGAGTGAGGGGTCAGCACTCCTGCTCTGGGTCAGGCTGCAGAGTCTGAGAGCCCCTCCTCTTCCTTGAAGTGGCCCACTTGCAGGGTCGTTGCCCACTGGCCGTCATGTTTCGTGTTGAGACCGTCCTCCTCTGCTCTTCTTTCTCAGACTCACCACATTTCACCCCATAGCCAGGACCTTTCACTTCTCACAATAAATCACTTCTAAACAGCTGATGTTCCACGGGGTGGGGTGTTGCAACCTCATCCAGCCACTAGATGGAGCTCCTGGACTCACAAACTATACAGAACCATCACCCCAGGGACCCTGTTTACCTGCTAAGATTCACACTCATTTGGCTCTTTGTTTATGTAACTATTTATGAACAGCCCCCCCCCCCCAAGATGCTGGGACTTCTAGTTTTGCCTCTGCAAACCCCCCCCCCCCCCAGGAATGAGTGCTTTGCTGAGATGTGGGAAACATTTACAGGTCAAAGGCCACTGTGCAGAAAAACATTTCGTTTCTCTCAATGGAGAGATGTCTATTCAGATGCTACCTGGACAAAGTGTTTGGAGCCACCGTCTACAGGGTGGGCGCCAACCTTAGAAGGCATCGCAGTGCCCAGAAACTAGGGAGGGTTATTACAGAGCCGCTCAACCAGCAAGAAAACCCTCTTGCAGAGCCTTCCCTCCTCGCCTCTGACCTCTCGTCTCCTACCAAATTGGGATGTATCTATGGCTCTGTCAGGAAGTTCTCTGTGTAACAGAGAAGGTGGAAGCAGTTAGATGGTTGATGCGGCCAAACCAATTTGGTAGGAGAGGAGAGGTCAGAGGCAGTGTATAAGTGGTGGTGGTGGCGGGGATGATGAAGGGAAGGCACACTCAGGATCCCTGGCAAACCTAATGACTGGACTTGGTGGGACTAATATATATATTTGTGTACACACACACACGCATAATATTGAAAATAAAATAAATAGAAAATCTGCTGCTGTCTGGACTAGCTCTGAAATAAATGTCCTTCTTCACAATTCACCGCTGTGTTTTTAACAGACGTACCTCTCGAATTGGGGGGGGGGCTGTTCCCTTTAATCTGGAAGAGACAAGCTGGGGATAGTCCCTAAGCCTAAGGGATCCCTGCATCAGATCATCTAAATCTCAGCAAGGAGTCTTTGGCTTTAGCTCTCTAGTCCAGCAGGGGTTCCCCAGAGTGGCTGACCAGACGCTTCTAAGAAAACCACAGCCTCACTCCCACGGAGATGCAACATTTCTTTGGGGGAAGGGGCTATTCAGTGGCACCTTCCCCTGGATCTCTCAGGGCTGCCTGAGGTGTGCTGTCTCAGTTGGCCACATGTGTGGGCCGGCCCTGAATTTATCAATGGCCAAAGGAAAAGGAGAACAAGCCCAAAAGTGGGTGACATCCCAAAAGGACCCTGGCAGGATCAGGTGCCCTTGCCTTGAAATGCTGACCTGGCTTACGGCAAACAGCGACGTGTCCTTTGGCCTCATGCCCCACTCGTACACCTGCGCCACCGGAGTTCACCCTGCACTGCGTCAAGCTCACCCAACAATCCGGTTTCCCCGGTTGGCTGCAGCCTGTGTGGGAAGAGGGCTGACAACCACTCTTGTTGTAAATGGGACAGGGTTCATTCCTACTTACAGAAGCCAATCCGAGGGGTGTGTCCATTCCTTTGGGGTAGAGGGTTGTGGGTGCAACATCCTTCAGGGAGAGCCTGATCCACCAGGGCCATGTGGCCTCACAGATGGCTTGGAGCTGAAAGGTCTACAAAAGAAGGCTGACCCTGATGAGAGTTAGGGACTAATAGAGATAGCCAGTCAGCTTTGTTATTTTAATGCTGAGATGTTTCCCAGAAGTTTTATGCCTCTAGCATTTGCTGCCTTTTGTAACTTTATACAACCCTATGTATTTAATAAAGTGAAAATCCTTTTACTAAGTTGTTTCATTGTCTGTTGGGGACAAAGTTTCAGAGTCCTGCCTAGCCGTTCAGCAAGCTACCAAATACTCATGGAGGACTAGTAACTTGAGGACTGAGGCTTTAATTAAAGAAAGTGCTCAGTGCCTGCAAGGAATCAAATTAAGCCTAGAGGGTCTCAGTGTCCCTGGACTGAGACACTGGCACATACAGGTTGGTGGCAGTACTACTGAGCAGGGGTCCTTGAGGGCTCTAGGGTTCCAGAACCAAGAACTCTGAGCACCCAAAACCCCGGGAGTATACGACACCCCCCCCCCGGAAACACAGCCCCAGGGGCTTCATTTGAGGCTATCTGAAGCTTGCGGCGGGCAAGAGGGCCCACACATTCCTGCCCCATAGCCCCCCTCTCTCACACACACACTGTGAAGCTTAAGCCATAAACATGAGGACCCTGCCAGCATCAGGCACCCTTGCCCCGAAACGCTGGTTCTGTTTTCGGCAGACAGAGACCTCCTCAATCCTTTCACTTGGAATGACACCCAAACCCCGGCCAAATTCCAAACCCTGGCCCAGGGGCCAGATGTGGCCCATGGCCAGCCTCTATCCAGCGCATGGCCAGCCTCTGGTCCTCTGGCACAGTTGACCAAACACTACCGGAGCTGTGCTTGTGGGGTGGGCGAGGGGGGGTCCAGTTAAGTGTGTGCTTTATTTTTGTGGTGCGTTGGTTCTTGGAGAAATCCTGGAAATTTGAGCCCACTCATTCATTTACTCATCCGTCTAAGTTCCACCTCTAATATATGTGTTTAAATAGTAAATGTTGGGATGGGGATGATGGAGAAACTGCAGAAGAGAAGCTGCAGAACAAAGAGCAGATGTCTGGAGGCTATGATGGGATGGGGATGATGGACCAGAAGAGTTGGCCAAGAATCGGACCAAAGGAGACCCGCAGCAGGCTTAAGGATTTTGGGATGAAATCTTTATTCCCCAAAGGCAACCCAGTCACCAGGGACTGGAGAGGAATGCCGTTTGTGGTTCTTAAGGAACTGGGTCTGTTGACAGGTCATCTTGGCCTCCCTTCAGCCCCTGAAGGATGGTCACCTCCGTCTGGTAAAGTTCCCGAAGAAACTGTATGGGAAATGATATTTGCTCAGCAGTGCTGATCACACTGGAGATTTCTGGACCATCACCCTGGCCCTGGATTTGTAGGAAGAAAGCAAAGAAAGGGCAGGAACAGTGATGATTTTGGGTGTGGAGATGAAGGGCTCAAGACCTTGCAAACTGCAGCATCTAGGCTGGCTATCTCCCTCCAAGGACCTCAGGGGAGCAGACAAAGTCTTCCCCTCCCTCCCGCTATCTTCACAACCACCCTGCAAGGTTTGGAGGCTGAGACACCCAACCAGCCGCCTGGCTGAGACTGGGACTGCCCAGTTCTACCTGCCACTCTAACCACTACTCCATACTTCCTATCTAGCTGTGCCCAAGACAATGAGCTTGTCTTCTCTCACTCACAGCTTCAATCAGCCCAGAAGGGGATGAATCCTGAAGGGTGGCAAGTCCTGCATCTTACAGGGATGAACAGCGCCTGCCGGGCCACTCCTAGGACACTGCAGGGTCTGACTGCAAGGGGAGGTAGCAGGCAAACACACTTCCCTTCCACTGAACTGATTTTTCCCTGTGGTCTTTCAATGGCTGACAAAGCAGGGGTCACTCCTGTGCCCCTTTGCTTGGGCCTGGCCACCCACTGTGTGATTTTATAGTGTGTCACCCAAAACTCAGACCGTCCCCCCACCTCTATCCCCATTTCAGAGACACCCAGAAGGCAAGTTGAATCTATGCAGAGAACGGCCTGCTCACCTGGCGCAAGTTTGGTGTTTCCTTGGACACTGTGCTAACCCAGCCCTCCGAGGGGGTTCCCATGTTGCTATCTAGACTCGCCGAACAACTCCTGGACTCCTCAAAAGCAGGAGCAGCAAATGCATGCCAGTCCTGAAAGAGAGCAAGCAGTTCAGGGTGTGAGTGGACTCCCCTAAGACACCCACCCAGTGTCCTTAAGAACCCGAGAAGAGCCCTGCGGGATCAGGGCCAGGTCCCTCTAGTCCAGCTTCCTGCGACTCACAGGGGCCCACCAGATGCCTCGGGGAGAACACAAAACACCGCAAGATACTTGCATCTCGCTCCCACCTCCCGGCACCCAGCATTCTATTGACACTCACACCGCCCCCAGCAAAGATACCCGTTTGCAAGTGAGTTGAACCCTCTCCGGCGTCCTAATTAGAACTGCCCTTGTGAAATGGTTTGTCCAAGTCAACTTGCCCCACCTCTTAATGAAAAGCACTCTCTGTCTCTTCCTCGAGAGTTCAGAAACCATTTTTTCTCCCATGGCATCCCATTGTGGCTGGTATTTTTGCTTGTTTGTTGCAACACATGACCAGGCACGGTGGGTGGTCCTCCCCTGGTGCCACCCTTGGGGGGGTGACACCACAAATGACGCAAATCACAGTAATAATACCATCGTGTTATATATCATTTGATGTGTAATTGATAGCAGAACGCAGTGAAATGAACCCAAGTGATTTATCTCCATACTATAAAAAGTTAAGGCCCAAACCCCCAAAACAAAAATGCAACCCTTATATAACCATTTAAAAACATAAGAAGAGCCCCACTGGATCAGGCCAAAGGCCCAGCTAGTCCAGCTTCCTGTATCTCACAGCGGCCCTCCAAATGCCCCAGGGAGCACTTGAAGGCATAAAGGCAAGATTTCAATCTGTATTCCTCTGTGTCTGCTTCTGTGTGTGTCACACACACACAGACACACACACACACACACACACAGAGCGGTTTACAAAAAAACCAAAGGGCAAAAAAATCAAAGGGCTCCCTGTTCCAAAAAGGCTCACAATCTGATAAAATGCAAAAGGACCCCAGCAAAAACCCACTGGAAAGGTCACTGGTGGGGGGAGGCGGGCTGGTTCCTCTCCCCCTGCTAAGAGGAGGGGCACTCCTTTGAAAAGGTGCCTCTTACCCAATTTGCAGGGTGCTAATTAGCTGCGCACAGATGGCCTTGGGACAGCTGAAGTTGGGAGAGCTTGGGCCTTGGGAGAGCTGAAGCCTCTGGCGGTGCTTGGTGCCCTTGCCCTGAGATGGGGACTTTGCTTTCAGCCAAGGGCAAGGGCTTTGATTGCAGCGCAACCTCCTGGTTTTAGAAATGGGTTATGTCAGAATGCCAGATGCAAGGGAGGGCACCAGGATGAGGTCTCTTGTTATCTGGTGTGCTCCCTGGGGCATTTGGTGGGCCGCTGTGAGATACAGGAAGCTGGACTAGATGGGCCTATGGCCTGATCCAGTGGGGCTGTTCTTATGTTCTTAACTACAATTCCCAGGAGGCCTTGCAGGTCTCTTGTTATCTGGTGTGCTCCCTGGGGCATTTGGTGGGCCGCTGTGAGATACAGGAAGCTGGACTAGGTGGGCCTATGGCCTGATCCAGTGGGGCTGTTCTTATGTTCTTAACTACAATTCCCAGGGAGCCTTGCAGGTCTCTTGTTATCTGGTGTGCTCCCCGGGACATTTGGTGGGTCTCTGTGAGATACAGGAAGCAGGACTAGATGGTCCTCTGGCCTGAGCCAGTGGGGCTGTTCTTATGTTCTTAACTACAATTCCCAGGAGGCCTTGCAGGTCTCTTGTTATCTGGTGTGCTCCCTGGGGCATTTGGTGGGCCGCTGTGAGATACAGGAAGCTGGACTAGATGGGCCTATGGCCTGCTCCAGTGGGGCTGTTCTTATGTTCTTAACTACAATTCCCAGTGACCCCGAATGAACACACACACACATTTCTTTGGATTTTGGAGAGGCAATCAAACAGGCGACAGGAGAATTCAAAGAACTTCTTAATGTTTACTCGTTTGCAAACGGGACCTCCACACCCTTGGAGGACCCCGAAGCATTACAATAATGCAGGTTTTATAGGGAAAAATAACATACAGGCAGATGCCCAAAACAACATTTGGCATGTTATCAGTACAGGATGTTGATCTGAGGATGGCAATTCAATACACATCAGCAGTTTGTTTACAGAGATATCCGTTAGAGGGGCTCTGGCACTCTGACTCATCCCTTTTACCCTAACCTTTTTATCCTCGTTTGTTGATTGCCCTTGTCTAGGACCTTTCTGTTCATCCTTGGAGGCCCATATCACAGTTAACTGGTTCTCTGAGAGGGATAGCTTTTTTGGTCAGGGAAGAGCCTTATGGGTGAACTGGGCATCTTGGGATATTTCCATATTGTGAGCTGGGCATATTGTTATCACCAGGAAGCCTTGCAGGTCTCTTGTTATCTGGCATGCTCCCTGGGGCATTTGGTGGGCTTCTGTGAGGTACAGGAAGGTGGACTAGGTGGGCCTATGGCCTGATCCAGTGGGGCTGTTCTTATGTTCTTAACTACAATTCCCAGGAGGCCTTGCAGGTCTTCTTGTTACTGGTGTGCTCCCTGGGGCATTTGGTGGGCCGCTGTGAGATACAGGAAGCTGGACTAGATGGGCCTATGGCCTGATCCAGTGGGGCTGTTTTATGTTCTTAACTACAATTCCCAGGAGGCCTTGCAGGTCTTCTTGTTACTGGTGTGCTCCCTGGGGCATTTGGTGGGCCGCTGTGAGATACAGGAAGCTGGACTAGATGGGCCTATGGCCTGATCCAGTGGGGCTGTTTTATGTTCTTAACTACAATTCCCAGGAGGCCTTGCAGGTCTTCTTGTTACTGGTGTGCTCCCTGGGGCATTTGGTGGGCCGCTGTGAGATACAGGAAGCTGGACTAGATGGGCCTATGGCCTGATCCAGTTGGGCTGTTTTATGTTCTTAACTACAATTCCCAGGAGGCCTTGCAGGTCTCTTGTTATCTGGTGTGCTCCCTGGGGCATTGGGTGGGCCTCTGTGAGATACAGTAAGCTGGACTAGATGGGCCTATGGCCTGCTCCAGTGGGGCTGTTCTGATTTTCTTAACTACAATTCCCAGGAGGCCTTGCTGGTCTTCTTGTTATCTGGTGTGCTCCCTGGGGCATTTGGTGGGCCGCTGTTTGATACAGGAAGCTGGACTAGATGGGCCTATGGCCTGATCCAGTGGGGCTGTTCTTAACTACAATTCCCAGGAGGCCTTGCAGGTCTTCTTGTTATCTGGTGTGCTCCCTGGGGCATTTGGTGGGCCGCTGTGAGATACAGGAAGCTGGACTAGATGAGCCTATGGCCTGAGCCAGTGGGGCTGTTATGTTCTTATGTAAGGGTGCGCATTTGGAGCTCACACCCCACTCATGTTCCTGCACAGCTGCAGTTCATCCGACCACACTGCTGAGGGCAGGAGCATTTTTGAGTTATCTGCTCCCCATCCATGGAAAGAGACCTGCACAAAAAGTCTTTGTAGGGCTTATCGTATCTCCTTTCAGAAGACCTTACACTTCCCAGCCAGACAAGCTCACCAGCTTGGAGAAGACGGAGTGAGAGCCTGATAGCTGCTCTTGGAGGGTTCTGGCTGAGCTTTTAATGTGGTTCCAATTGCACCAGCAGCACCAGAGTTTGCTTACTTGTTCCGGCCTCTCCATCAGCTCAGCACGGACTTGAGCATCCCAGAAAGACCAAAATTTGAGAATGGGCAAAGGACAGGCAGTAAGACAGGGACTGTCTTCTTCAGTTTTCTCCATCACCTGACTCAAGATTGTGGTTGGACTACCCAGGTTATGAATCCCATCAATCTAAAGTACAAGGTAATTGGGGCACACCTGGAGAACGGCGCCACTTCTCCTCGTTCTAGGACATCTGGGTGATGACACCCTGAGGACACTGTCTCCCGTTTTGTCTCCCATTCTCCTACGGCATGAATTGTGACTCTCCAACTCTGGCCAGCCCGCCTTCCTGATATTCGTGCCCGGTTTCATAACGATACATTAGCCCTCTTTCCACAGAGGCTGCGGCCTAGTGGGGAAACCGGATCGGTGGGTGAGCTTGACGCAGTGCAGGATGAACTCCGGTGGCGCAGGTGTACGAGTGGGGCCAGAGTCCAAAGGACACGTCGCTGTTTGCCGTAAGCCAAGTCAGCATTTCAGGGCCAGGGCGCCTGATCCTGCCAGGGTCCTTAAACTGTCATCATCCAAGGTTCTAAACAGGGCATGCTGCGTTCTTGGTTTCCCTGATCAACTCCATGTTCTGGCGCATTGTGCTTCAGTTGACTACATTGAGTGAACAACTTGGGCAGTCCAACAACACTCTTGGGTCAGCTGATTTCTCAATCGGACAATCCCTGGCACGCCACTGGCACCCACAAGCAGCCAACGTGGTATAAAAGCCTCCACCAGGATTGCCCCCAAGGTTGTTCATCGCCTCCTTGTGTTTTCTGCTCCAGAGAGACCCAGGTAGGCCCACCTGGCTGGACCTTTTCCGGTCAGCAGAAATACTTGATCTCTATTGGGATATTTTATGCTGTCTGTCTGTCTGTCTGTCATAAACTAACAAGATGCCCCACAGGGTGTGTGTCTGTATTTTCTGTATTTGGGTGTCTAACAGAGAGAGAGAGAGATAGAGAGAGAGAGAGAGAGAGAGAGCTCTGCGAACAATTTGTGTGGAGACCCTACTATGAGGGTGATCCCCTGAGATTCAGTGTTTTCCTGGGAAGGGGGTACTACTGAGATGGCTGACCTCTGCCTGGTCTGATGAACTGGGCAGTTGTAGCAGATACAGAGCACCAAACCTCCCCCCCCCATTCAGCTGCATGTCCAGACAAGGGAGTGAGGGGTCAGCACTCCTGCTCTGGGTCAGGGTACAGAGTCTGAGAGCCCTTCTCTTCCTTGACGTAGCCCACTTGCAGGATCGTTGCCCACTGGCCGTTATGCTTTGTGTTCAGACTGTCCTCCTCTGCTCTTCCTTCTCAGACTCATCTCAACACCCAGGGCTCACAGACAAAGGGCTCCTTATCGGTCTTGGAAGGATTACCACAAGAGAAGGAGCCAGTTGTACAACGTCGCCTGGCAGTGTTGGGAGCTCCAGCTTATGCCGCGTTTGCAGATGCTTTGCACTAAAATATTTGTAAGGATCCCTTGGCCATAAAACACAAAACGTTCCCCCAAATTGTATTTATATGTCACCACATTACACCGCATAGCCAGGACCTGCCTGAGCTGTGCTATCTCAGTTGGCCACGTGTGGGCCAGCCCTGAATTTATCAGTGGCCAAAGCAAAAGGAGAACAAGCCCAAAAGTGGTTGACGTCTCAATAGGACCCTGACAGGATCAGGCGCCCTGGCCTTGAAATGCTGACTTGGCTTACGGCAAACAGCGACGTGTCCTTTGGACTTATGCCCCAATCGCACACCTGCGCCACCGGAGTTCATCCTGCACTGCGTCAAGCTCACCCACTGATCCGGTTTCCCCGCTGGGCTGCAGCCTCTGTGGGAAGAGGGCTGTCAACCACTCTTGTTTTACATAGGACAGTGTTCATTCCTACTTGCAGAAAGAAATCAGAGGAGTGTGAATCTGGTCACTTCAAAGGGGTGTTTGGGGTGAGAGCTCTGCTCTGATTTCTGTCCTTTGTGAGTCAGGAGCGCCATCTAGTGAGTGGATGAGGCTGCAACACCCCACCCCATTGAACACCAGCTGTTTGAATGTGATTTCTTGGCTATGGGGTGTAACGTGGTGACACTGAAATAAAATCCCAGGGATTGTTTTGTGTTTTAGGGTCAACAGATCTCTACAAATACTTGAGAGCAAAGCATCTCTGGTGAGTCTTTGTGCCAGCCTTGGGATTTGGGGGAGTGACGTGCAGCTGCGTCAAGTTTCCTTGTTAGGTTGTGGCTGGCTGGGAGCGTCAGTTGGGGGACCTTGTGCCATGACCTTTTTGGAACAGGGAGCAGTTTGGTTTTTTGCCTCTGTAAACCTCTCTGGGTGTGTGTGTGTGCGTGTGTGTATGTGTGTGTGTGTGTGTGTCACACACACAGAAACAGACGCAGAGGAACACAGATTGAAAACACACTCACACATATCTCACTTTAAATGGGTCTCCCATTTAAAACAAGAGGACTTATCAGTTGCCTGAACAGGCTTCTTTAAGAAGAGGAATCAAAGGCCCGGCATTGATTGTTTGGATGACCTTTAGATGGATCAGTCTATGCACACATTATTAACATCAGAACATAAGAAGAGCCCAGCTGGATCAGGCCAAGGGCCCATCTTCCAGCTTCCTGTATCTTACAGCAGCACACCGGATGCACGCACAAGACACTTGCATCTCACTGCCACTCCCCTGCATCTGGTTGGACAGCCCCCCCCCCCCCGGTCAGGGATGCCGCACCAATTGCCTGCACTGAGCTGGAAGGGGGTGGGCTAGATGGTCTCCCAGACCCCTTTCTACTCCAAAATTCTGGGAGAATGTTTCTCTCACAGTGAACCCAGAGGTCCTCATAGAACAGCTGCATGATTGACATGCATGGAGAGTCAGCACAGGCCATGACAGGGCGGGAGAGAAGCAGGACCCTGGTCTGTCTGTGTCTGTGCACATGCTTGCATTTTCAAGTCATAATGCTGTACGTCCATGCGCTACTCTAATCTATGGCCTGTAGAGACCAAGGCATCCAGTGCTCAACTGGGCACATGTGCATGCTACCCATGTTTCATGCTACAACCCCATGTGCCCCCATTCCGTCCTTGTGCCCCCATCCCTTGTGCTCAACCAGCAATAAAATCCTCTTGCAGAGCTTTCCCTCCTCGCCTCTATATATATATATATACTTTGAGCCTTGGATAATATTGTAAATAGAATAAATAGAAAATCAGCTGTCTGGACTAGATCTGACTGAAATAAATGTCCTTCTTCACAATTCTCCGCTGTGTTTTTATCCTCTTGAATTGGGGTGGAGGCTGTTCCTTTTAACCTGGAAGAGACAAGCTGGGGATAGTCCCTAAGCCTAAGGGATCCCTGCATCAGATCATCTAAATCTTAGCAAGGAGTCTTTGCCTTTAGCTCTTTAGTCCAGCAGGGGTTCCCCAGAGAGGCTGACCAGACGCTTCTAGGAAGACCACAGCCTCACTCCCACGGAGATGCAACGTTTCTTTGGCGGAAGTGGATATTCAGTGGCACCTTCCTCTGGATCTCTCAGGGCCTGCCACCATCGAGCTGCCTGAGCTGTGCTGTCTCAGTTGGCCACATGTGTGGGCCGGCCCTCAATTTATCAATGGCCAAAGCACAAGGAGAACAAGCCCCAAAGTGGTTGACGTCTCAATAGGACCCTGGCAGGATCAGGCGCCCTTGCCTTGAAATGCTGACTTGGCTTACGGCAAACAGCGATGCGTCCTTTGGACTCATGTCCCTTTTGTACACCTGCGCCACCGGAGTTCATCCTGCACTGCGTCAAGCTCACCCACCGATCCGGTTTCCCCGCTGGGCCGCAGCCTCTGTGGGAAGAGGGCTGTCAACCACTCTTGTTTTAAATGGGACAGGGTTCTTTCCTACTTTCAGAAACAAATCAGAGAGTACAAGGAGTGTACAACATCCTGCTGGGAGAGCCTGATCCACCAGGGTCATGTGGCCTCTTAGGTACCCTGGAGCTGAAAGATCTACAAAGAAAGCTGACCCAGGTGAGAGTTAGGGAAGAATAGTGATAGCCAGTTAGCTTTGTTATTTTAATGCTGAGATGTTTCCCAGAAGTTTTATGCCTCTAGCATTTGCTGCCTTTTCTAGCTTTATGTAACCCTATGCATATAATAAAGTAAAAATGCTTTTACTAAGTTGTTTCATTGTCTGTTGGGAACAAAAGTTCAGAATCCTGCCTAGCCGTTCAGCAAGCTACCAAATACTCATTGAGGACTAGTAACTTGAGGATTGAGGCTTTAATTAAAGAAAGTGCTCAGTGCCTGCGAGGAATAGGATTAAGCCTAGAGGGTCACACTGGCACATATAGGGTTGTGGCTGAACTACTGATCAGGGGTCCTTGAGGGCTCTTGGGTTCGAGAACCAAGAACTCTGAGCACCCAAAAACCATATCGTGGGCCAACTTTCAGACGTGTCACATTCTGACTCAACAAACAGGTTCCTGAGTGGACTACAGTCTCGTCTCCCTGAAAGAGAACAATCAGCTGGCGACACGTGGAACTCCAGGTCCCCAGTTCAACCCCCAGCACTGGGGTGTATAAAGAGGGCAGCTCGGAGCTTTCCCTCAACAGAAGCGCCTGGAAGAAGACCAGATCAAGAGGATTCTGCTGATCCACTGGGTGAGTCCCTGTTTATAAACCTTCCAAGATCTAGAGAGCACAGTGGACATCCCTGATGCCATTTCCACGGCAGAGAGTTTAACTGGCTTCAGTGTTCGGTCTCTGCCCCCAGGGAGCCCTGATCCATGATGGGGCTGGTGGTCAGGATCCAGGCTGCTCAGGTTGGGTTTGATCCCTCCCAGAATGGGCCCAGTGGCCACAGACCAGTCCTGTTTCCCAGGATTCAAGGAGCCAACTGGATCCTGAGTGTCCACAAGGAAATGCCCTGATGGCCACAAACCTCAGGCTGGGACTCCAGGGCAGAAGGTTCACTATCCTTGCCAGGCTCTATTTTTCATTTATTTATTTTAGAGTTGAGTTATACCCATGGCATTGGAGTTGAGTAATATTGAGTTGTGGCCACAGCACTGTGGCCATAGGGGAGACGGTTTACTGGTGGATCTCTTAAGGGAACCAGAATGGAAGACAACAATGGGAGGGAAGGAGGCTTCTCAGCTCCCAAATGCCCTGTTAGCAATGGACTCACAGCCCAGTCCTCTCCAACTTTCCAGCACTGGTGCAGCCATGCCAGCAGGGTGCAAGCTACAGTGGGGGGGGGGGTGGACAGTCAAGGGGGCCTCCTTAAAGGAAGGGAACATTTGTCCCCTTACTTAGGGGCTGCTTTGTGGCTGCACTGGTGCTGGAGAGTTGGATCGGATTGGGCCCTAATTCTTTAGAAAGAGTTGGCTCCCATAATAAGGCAGCAGAAAACCCCAAAAAGATTTGCTTCCTGGAGAGCTTCAGGGTTTGAGATCCTGGCTACGTTGCACCTCAGGACACTCTCTTACCTTGCACCCATTAAAGGATTGGGACCCAACAGGGGAAGACATTTTGTTTGAAACCTGAACAACACAACCCATTTGTGGATTGTGGAAGTGCCACAGTCGAAGGGCACTTTGTCAGGGAGAGGGGTCTTGGGGGACCCACTGAACTTCTTGTTTCTTCCAGGACAGGCAGCCAGATCGAGATGGCTACTCCTCAATTCAAAGCAGACCTTGGTGAAGTTACAGAAATGAAAATAAATGGCAGCTTCTTACCCTCCCCTGGCGGGTTGACTAGCGCAGTGTCCAAGGAAATGCTGAACGTCCCCAAGGTAAGCAGCTCATCCTTCAAGCTGAGACAACTTCCCTTTAAGGTCCTTTGAGGTGGGGATGGAGGTGGGGGGAGATCACAGGTGGAAAGGGGGTTTGGGGGTCTCCCTTAAGATCACGCACTGAGTGGAAAGGCTCTGGGGAGATCTCCATGATGAGTACCCATGAGGGGTAGGACACCTGCCTCTTGCTTTGCCTGCCCTTGAAAGGCAACCAGGAAAAATCATTTCAGCTGAGAAAGGAAGCGTGGAGTAGTGGTCAGACTGATCTCTAGAACAGTGCAGTCCCAAGGTTGAAACCCCTCCCCAAGCCTAGCAGCTTGTTTGGATGGCCTTAGGCAGCTTTGGCCTCCTCTCAGCCTACCAACCTCACAGGGTGCTTGTGAAGAAGGGAGAGGGAGGGTCAGATGCAGCCAGGCCTACGAGGCTTCCACTTGTACGGTTGCTGTTCCCACCACTGCTGGGAGGTGGCCCAAATCCAGCCACTGGACCGGAGGCAGAAGATGGAATCCCATAAGCTGGAGCGGGGTTAGTCACTTGCTCCAGAGAGACCCAGGTAAGCCCACCTGGCAGGAACATTTTGGGTCAGCTGAAATATTGGATGTCTATTGGGATATTTTGAAGCTGTCTGTCTTTCTGTCTCTCTCCCTCTTTCTCGCCCTCTCATTAAAACCCATTTCTGCCCAGCGCACAGGTGTACACATTTGATCCCTGTTGCGTATACACAACGTTGGGCAGAAGTGGTTTAAACCCCACAGTGGTCCTCTGTGGATCTCTTTTTGGGATATTTTATACTGTCTGTCTGTCTGTCTGTCGTAAGCTAGCAAGATTCCCCACAGGGTATTTGTGTGTGACAGAGAGAGAGAGAGAGAGAGAGAGAGAGAGAGAGAGAGAGGGAGAGAGAGAGAGAGAGAGCTCTGGGAACACTTTCTGTGGAGCCCCTACTATGAGGGTGATCCCCTGAGATTCAGTGTTTTCCTGGGAAGGGGGTACTACTGAGATGGCTGACCTCTGCCTGGTCTGATGAACTGGGCAGTTGTAGCAGATACAGACCACCAAACATCCCCCCCCCCCATTCAGCTGCATGTCCAGACAAGGGAGAGAGGGGTCGGCACTCCTGCTCTGGGTCAGGCTGCAGAGTCTGAGAGCCCCTCCTCTTCCTGGAAGTGGCCCACTTGCAGGGTCGTTGCCCACTGGCCGTTATGCTTCGTGTTGAGACCATCCTCCTCAGCTGAAATATTGGATCTCTATTGGGATATTTTGTAAGCTAGCTGTCTGTCTGTCTGTCTGTCTGTCTGTCTGTCTGTCTGTCTGTCTGTCTGTCTGTCGCCCTCTCACTGTCTTTAACCCATTTCTGCCCAGCGCACAGGTGTACAAATTTAATCCCTGTTGCATATACGCAACATTGGGAAAAAATGATTCAAACCCCACAGTGGTTCTGTGTGGATCTCTTTTTGAGATATTTTATGCTGTCTGTCTGTCTCTCTCTCTCTCTGTCTGTCTGTCATAAACTAGAAAGATGCCCCACAGTGGTGTGTGTTTTTGTGTGTGTGTGTGTCTGTGTGTGTCTGTGTGTGTGTGTGTGTGAGAGAGAGAGAGAGAGAAAGAAAGCTCTGCGAACACTTTGTGTGGAGGCACCACTATGAGAGTGATCCCCTGATATTCCGTGTTTTCCTGGGAAGGGGGTAGTACAGAGATGGTCCAGCTCTGCCTGGTCTGATGCACACCTTCTGCCCCACCCACCATTTTCTCACAGACACACACATGCTGTGAAACTTAAGAGCCAAATTCTATGCACGTCTACTCAGAAGTAAGTCCCATTATAGTCAGTGGGGGTTACTCTCAGGAAAGTGTGGATAGGATTGTAGCCCAAGCCATTACCGGGGTCTCTGGTAGCATCAGGCACCCTTGCCCTGAAATGCTGGCTTTGTTTTTGGCAAACAGTGGCATGTCCTTGGAGCGCACACCCCATTCATGCGCCTGCCCCACTGGGGCCCATCCTGAACTCCGTCAAGCTCACCTGTTCCCCAACTGAGCTGCAGCCTCTGTGGGAAGAGGGAAAACAGGTCATTTTTCAAGTGGGGCATGAATATCAGGAAGGAGGGCCAGCCAGAGTTGTGCCAGAGGGACATGGGAGATGAAGGATCAAAGGCACACTTGGTGCCAGCGTCCTCACCCCCAGACAGAGGAGAAGGGGTGCCGTGTTCCGGGTGCCCCCGATCACTTGGTGCTTAAATTGACTCCATCAGGTGAACAACTTGGGCAGTGCAACTAGAATCGTGTGTCAGCTGATTCCTCAGACAAATCCCTGGCCTGCCACTGGGCAAGCACCAGAAGCCAGCATAGTCTAAAAGCCTCCACAAGGATGGCCCCAAAGTCATTGTTCGCCTCCTTTTGTTTTCTGCTCCCAAGAGACCCAGGTAGGCCCCCTGGCTGGACCTTTCCAGGTCAGCAGAAATACTGAATCACTTTTGGGATATTTTATGCTGTCTGTCTGTCTGTCTGTCTGTCTGTCATAAATAAACTAGAAAGATGCCCCACAGGGTGTGTGTGTGAGAGAGAGAGCTCTGGGAACACTTTTGTGTATCTGGGTGTCTAACAGAGAGAGAGAGAGAGAGAGAGAGAGAGAGAGAGAGAGAGAGAGAGAGAGAGAGAGAGAGCTCTGGAAACATTTGTTTCCTACTATTTGATTGCCCTACTATGAGGGTGATCCCCTGAGTGTTTTCCTGGGAAGGGGGTACTACCGAGATGGCTGACCTCTGTCTGGTCTGATGAACTGGGCAGTTGTAGCAGATACAGACCACCAAACCTCCCCCCCCATTCAGCTGCATGTCCAGACAAGGGAGAAAGGGGTCAGCACTCCTGCTCTGGGTCAGGCTGCAGAGTCTGAGAGCCGCTCCTTTTCCTGGAAGTAGCCCACTTGCAGGGTCGTTGCCCACTGGCCGTTATGCTTCATGTTCAGACTGTCCTCCTCTGCTCTTCTTTCTCAGACTCACCTCAACACCCAGGCAATGGCGCACCCTGCTCCGGCTTATGGGATTCCATCTCCTGCCTCCGGTCCAGTGGCTGGATTTGGGCCACCTCCCAGCAGTGGTGGGAACAGCAACCCTGCAAGAGCAAGTGGAAGCCTCGTGGGCCTGGCTGCATCTGACCCTGGGAGCCGCCAGCCAACAATGGAAATCAACCTTCTCATGCAGCCACCTCCTGTTCTGGTGCTCCTTCCAGGACCGATAATTTCCAGTTTCTCTCTGAGGCTCCTTTTGGGTGGTGTCTGAAGAGGCGCATGGAATTGAAATCTTCAAGGAAATGACAACCGGAACGAAGACCCAGAGATGAGCATCCAGACCCAGTTGCGTTTCAACCTCCTGCAGAAATATCGATCCCAACCTTTGCCTTCATTCCTTGGGCTTGTGCTATCACTAGGGGGGCTTCCAGGCAAAGACAACTTTGTGCTTCTAGCAGCCGCCCCCCACTTTCACCTATTGCAACCATTCCACCCTCTGCTGTTGTGATCAGGATGCAAAATGAAGAGGAACAAAAATGCACAATCCACATCCAATTATAATCTGATGTTATTATTTTAAAAGAAATCAAATATTTCTTGTGCATGTCACCCAGTGGGGCCCCTATCCCCGTACCCCCCCAGCATCAGCACTGCTTTGCACTCTCTTGCCTGGCTTTGTCTTTCTGGGCTTCTGGTCCAGTCACCTGCCCCCTTCCTTACCATTAACGCTTCGCATGCATTGAATCCTGTGTCTGGTCCATTATTCCTATTAGTAGGAAGGGGATTTCTGTCCCGCTTGTCCATGTGCAAAGTTCACAGAGCCTTTGCCAGAGCAAAGGCAGAAAATAAATGGCTCACCGTCCCTAAGGAGCTTGTCATCTTGGAACAAAAGTGCACAAGGGTCATGACCAAGGGCAGGGGGCAGAGCAGGGACGCTTCCGTGGGCAGCCCAAGGTGCCACGGCGTGGGCGGAGGGGTTTGCAGATGCTTTGCACTAAAATATTGGTAAAGATCTCTTGGCAATAAAACACAAAACATTCCGCCAAATTTTATTTCAATGTCACCACATTACACCCCATAGCCAGGACCTTTCCCTTCTCAGAATAAATCACTTTTAAGCAGCTGATGTTCCACGGGGTGGGGTGTTGCAACCTCATCCAGCCACTAGATGGCGCTCCTGGACTCACAAACTACCCAGAACCATCACCCCAGGGACCCAGTTTACCTGCTAAGATTCACACTCATTTGGCTCTTTGTTTATGGAACTATTAATGAACAGCCCCCCCCCCCATGCTGGGACTTCTCGTTTTGCCTCTGCAAACCCCCCACCCCCCCAGGAATGAGTGCTTTGCTGAGATGTTGGAAACATTTACAGGCTCAAAGGCCGCTGTGCAGACACACGTTTCGTTTCTCTCAATGGAGAGATGTCTGTTCAGATGCTACCTGGGCAAAGTGTTTGCAGCCACCATCAACGGGGTGGGGGCCAACCTTGGAAGGCATCGCAGTGCCCAGAAACTAGGGAGGGTTATTACAGAGCAGCTGGACCAGCAAGAAAACCTTCTTGCAGAGCCTTCCCTCCTCGCCTCTGACCTCTCATCTCCTACCAAATTGGTTTGGCCGCATAAGCCATATATATATAGGCAGTGTATAAATAGTGGTGGTGGTGATGATGACGATGATTAAAGGTAAGGCACAGTCAGGATCCTTGGCAAGCCTAATGACTGGACTTGGTGGGACTAATATATATATTTATGTACACACACACATGTATATATACATATACTTTGAGGCTTGGATAATATTATAAATAGCATAAATAGAAAATCTGCTGCTGTCTGGACTAGATCTGAAATAAATGTCCTTCTTCACAATTCACCACTTTGTTTTTAACAGATGTACCTCTTGAATTTGGGGGGGGGGGGCTGTTCCCTTTAACCTGGAAGAGACAAGCTGGGGAGTGTCCCTAAGCCTAAGGGATCCCTGCATCAGATCATCTAAATCTTAGCAAGGAGTCTTTGGCTTTAGCTCTCTAGTCCAGCAGGGGTTCCCCAGAGAGGCTGACCAGACGCTTCTAGGAAGACCACAGCCTCACTCCCACGGAGATGCAACGTTTCTTTGGGGGAAGGGGCTATTCAGTGGCACCTTCCTCTGGATCTCTCAGGGCCTGCCACCATCGAGCTGCCTGAGCTGTGCTGTCTCAGTTGGCCACATGTGTGGGCCGGCCCTGAATTTATCAATGGCCAAAGCACAAGGAGAACAAGCCCAAAAGTGGTTGACGTCTCAATAGGACCCTGGAAGGATCAGGCGCCCTTGCCTTGAAATGCTGACTTGGCTTATGGCAAACAGCGATGTGTTTTGTGTTTTAGGGTCAGCAGATCTCTGCAAATACTTGAGAGCAAAGCATCTCTGGTGAGTCTTTGTGCCAGCCTTGGGATTCAGGGGAGTGACCTGCAGCTGGGTCAAGTTTCCTTGTTAGGTGAGGGCTGGCTGGGTCAGGTGGGCGACCTTGTGCCATGACCTCGCATGACCACAGAAGCCATGGGTGACACCCTCCTTACCGTTGCAATGCAGCCGTGGGTGTAACACAGCCCCAGGGGCATCATCGGAGGCTGTTTGAAGCTTTGGGTGGGCAGGAGGGCCCACCCCTTCCTGCCCCATACTCCCCCCCCTCTCTCTCTCTCACACACACACACACATTGTGAAGCGTAAGCCATAAACATGAGGACCCTGGTAGCATCAGACACCCTTGTCCTGAAATGCTGGCCTTGTTTTCGGCAAACAGTGGCGTGTCCTTTGAGCAAGTCCAGGCACACCCCTCTCATGTGCTGCGCCACTGGGGCCCGTCCTGCACTGCCTCAAGATCACCTGTTTCCCTGCTGAGCTGCAGCCTCTTTGGGAAAAGGGAAAACAGGTCATTTTTCAAGTGGGGCATGAATATCAGGAAGGAGGGCCAGCCAGAGTTCTGCCAGAGGGACATGGGAGATGAAGGATCAAAGGCACACTGGGTGCCAGTGTCCTCACCCCCAGACTGAGGAGAAGGGGTGCCGTGTTCTGGCACATTGTGCTTAGTTTGACAACATAAAGTGAACAACTTGGACAGTCCAACAACAACACTGTGTCAGCTGATTTCTCAGACAAGTCCCTGGCACGCCACCGGGCACCCCCAGGCAGCCAACATGGCATAAAAGCCTCCACCAGGAATACCCCCAAAGCAGTTCATCCCCTCCTTTCATTTTCTGCTCCAGAGAGACCCAGGTAAGCCCACCTGGCAGGGACATTTTCGGTCAGCTGAAATACTGGATCTCTATTGGGATATTTTGTAAGCTGTCTGTCTGTCTGTCTCTCCCTCCCTCCCTCCCTCTCATTAACTCATTTCTGCCCAGCCCACAGGTGTACACATTTGACCCTTGTTGCGTATACGCAACATTGGGCAGAAATGGTTTAAACCCCACAGTGGTGCTGTGTGGATCTCTTTTAGGGATATTTTATGCTATCTGTCTGTCTGTCATAAACTAGAAAGATGCCCCACAGGGTGTGTGTGTGAGAGAGAGAGCTCTGGGAACACTTTCTGCGGAGACCCTACTATGAGGGTGATCCCCTGAATTTCAGTGTTTTCCTGGGAAGGGGATACTACCGAGATGGCTGACCTCTGCCTGGTCTGATGAACTGGGCAGTTGTAGCAGATACAGACCACCAAACATCCCCCCCCCCATTCAGCTGCATGTCCAAACAAGGGAGTGAGGGGTCAGCACTCCTGCTCTGGGCCAGGCTGCAGAGTCTGAGAGCCCCTCCTCTTCCTGGAAGTAGCCCGCTTGCAGGGTCGTTGCCCACTGGCCGTTTTGCTTCGTGTTCAGACTGTCCTCCTCTGCTCTGTCTTACGCAGACTCACGTCAACACCCAGGAAATGGCGCACCCTGCTCCGGCTTTCGGGATTCCATCTTCTGCCTCCGGTCCAGTGGCTCCAAGACCCACAGATGAGCATCCAGACCCAGTTGTGTTTCAACCTCCTGCAGAAATATTGATCCCAACCTCTGTCTTTATTCCTTGGGCTTGTGCTATAACTAGGGGGGCAAGAATAGAGGCCACAGAGCTAGAATAGAAGGTAGCGACTGCTGTAATTCTGTTCTCAAAGGCACTCATTCCTGCTCATGTTCCCCCTCCTTGAAGTCATGCTTGTGGGAGAGGAGGTAAGGAATGAGCTACAGCACACATGCAGCATCGCATGTGAAAAAAGCATGGGGGCCAGTGAAATTGGGCTGCTTTGGATAGCCTCCAATCTTCGGCCAAGCCTGCACGGGAGCTTCACTCTGCTCCTTCCATCTTAAGTTTATGGAGGAAGGTCAAATGTACTTGTTTCAATAGGCCTTCCCTTGTTGTTTTAATCAGTGTACTGTGTTATCACCAATTTTTTCCTTCCATTTGTTAGAAATTGTATTCTCTTGGTTGTGTTTTCTATTTTTTTCCTTGTTTTTCTTCTATTTTAAACATACTTTGCGAGCTGCCTGAGGCCTTGGAGATAAGGTGAAGAAGTACAAGTATTTTTAGAGCCCAATCCTGTCTATTCCACCCACTGATGGAGCAACACCAAAATAGCTACTACTGCATCCTGCAGAGTGGTAGTTGCAGAGGTCTGCTCTGGGTAAAGGAACATTTGTTCTCTTAACTGGAGGCAGGTTTCCACAGTGCAGCGGAGTCATTTGAACCTGCGCTAGTGAATTTGCTAGCTCGGATTGGGCCCAGGAAGGGGGCTAGGATTTGGTGACTGCTGCTGCCGCCAAACCTGCCCCCTTCCTGGACCTGATCTGCCCTCTCCTGCCCCCATCACTACCCCGTCCCATCCCTGTTGCCATGTTGTTCTGTCCTTCCCCCAATCCATCCCACCTCCCCTGCTGTCTTACCTGCCTTGGTAAGTGGAAATCCCTGGTGTGTTCAGGGAGCCTTCCTGCTGGCGATCCTGCAGCACGCTACTTTGCGCGCTGTTTGAAGCACTTTTACAATTGTTGTAAGGCTGGTGGAGCACTTGTTCTCCCAGTTCTACAAGCTCATAGGACTGGGCTGTTGAATAAATAAATGTCAGTGGGACATACAGGAGGAAAATTGGTGAGACTGTTAAAGGATTGAGCTTCAGTAAGGAAGAGGAACCTTTTAAATATTTCTCAAAGGGTGTTCGAAGTGTGCCTAAAGCAAGCCCTGTCAGCCACTTGTCTAGAAATGTCACAGAGCTTTGCACAGGGAGTTTATTACAGTGAGGTGATGTCATAATATTTTAATAACATCTCGTCAACATGGAAGCAATCAAGAGAAGCTTGGAGTGGCATTGATTGGGAAATGGCAGGAGTTCGGGTACTGAATGTCATACTGTCATGGTGGGGAGGGGAAAAATACAAAATACAAGGTGAAGAGTGTCAAAGCAAATCTTTTCTTTTGCTTCTCCCATAATGGAGTTATCTAGACATATGGCTCAAAGGGACCCAATCAGAATGCAAATAACAACTTTAGGGCTAATTTTTGTCTGCATAATTTCTCAAAGGAAAGCAGGAAAAGGAAATAACAAGAAAGCATAATTAGGTAAGCTTTTCCCTATTAGAACGGGAAGCGACTTGCAAGCTGTTCTTCATTTTCTCAACAGTGTACCAGCTTTGTTGGTGGTTTGAATGCATGACTTTCACACTGCCACATGCACACATCCATCCACTGACAGTTCAGATGGGTGATGTTTTGAAATTGGATTTTTTTCTGTTAGGAAAAGTTAAATAATCATGAAGACTGTTCACCTGTTGAGACCCTTTCATCTGGAGAGCTTTCAACCTTCTATACATTCATTACCAGCTTAGATCTTGGATTCCTTAGGTGCTAATTGGATACTCATACTTGAATCTCTTTTCTGCTAGTGATGTAGGAATTTTGTCAAGTAATGTCACTTTCCAGTGGCTGCCCTCTTAGGGGCATCAAAATCAGATGGCTTGGAGGGTCAAACTTCTGGCTCTGCAGATGCCCAGGGCCACATCTAAAAAAACACATTGAAAACTTGCCAGGTTTGATGGGAGAACAGTGATTAATAATTTTTAAAGACATGCTTTAATCACCAGGTTCGATTTCTGTTACAGATATTGTTTTGCTGGTGCAGACAATTATCCAGACACATGTCTCATTCTCTCCAGCTTATTTTTGTTGAGAAAATATAAATTAGCTTTCTGGATGTTCAAATTCTTGCACATCTGAGGTGGAGAGTGGGAAAAATAGAGACGGAATGTGCATCAGAATGGATATCAGAATGTAAGTTGCATGTCAGTACTGCATTTCTATCGATGGGATGCAAATTCCCATCCACAGCTAGCACATGCAAAGCATGTACTGTGCCACTTAGCTGTGGTTCTCCCCTTAAGGAGACAAGGGCCAGTGGTGTAGCTAAGGGGGTGCAGGGGGTAGCAAATGCACTGGGCTACAGGTGCACCCCACCCTGTAGCCAAATACCTGTATGCACAGATCGGGCTGCAGCAGGCACACGGAGGAGAGAGCAGCTTAAGGAAGGAACGCAGTGGACTCCTGCACTCCTCGCTGCCACACTTTGCATTGGGCTGCAGGTGTGCGGCAGGCAGCGCAGAAGAGTCAGCCCCACAGCTGAGATGGTTGCGGCAGCAGCTGGGGATGGCGTGTGCTGCTGCGACTTGCTCGCTGCGACCACCCCAGCAGTGCACAACAAGCAGTTCCATCTCTCCTGCTGGCCCTGGGGGGAAGGAGGAACAGCTTAGCCCATCGCCGTGCACACAGGAGAGAGGAGAGAGAACTGTTGCCCCCCTCCCCCAGCCGGCAGCAGAGATGGAACAGCCGCAGACACCTCCCCAGCCTCTACTACCACTGCCACTACCATCTCAGCTGCCAGGGCCGTGTGCTATTGCTTGTTGCAGTCCCAGTGCTGTGTGTGCACTTTGCTGGCGCTGAGGCTGGGCTGTAGGCATGGTGGAGCGGAGGGGCAGCAGAGGCAGTCGCGCACCGCGTGCCTCTCTCTTGCAGCTGAACTGTCAGCCCCTCGCCGTGCACAGCAGTGAGGAGAGACTCAGGTTCGGCTGCAGGAGAGAGGGGCATATGATGTGGGACTGCTTCTGTTGCTCCTCTGCTCCGCTGTACCTGCAGCCCAGCCTCAGTCGCCAGCCCGTGCTGGCGGAGCGCACACACAGCACTGGGACTGGCGGCAAGCAGCAGGAGCATGACAAGGGTTCCTCCAGGGACTGACCAGACCCAGGTGTTGCTGAATCAGGTTCCTTCAAGGTGTGCCATTGGTGGAAAACTGGAAGGTTTCTGTGAGGGAGTAATTGAGCCTCACCAGTTATTCAAACATCTTCTCAAATGTTTGTGGAATCCCAGAGTTTGGGTGTTGCTCTTAAGTCAGTAGGTTTTAGGTTTCAGGATCCTTTCTCTACCTTCAGTTAGCAACGGTAGCTTTTGATTTTTGTCTCTAGTCTTTTGCTGGAATGATTCGTAGAAATCTGCAGCTGTGTATGGAAAATGGACACTAGTAACAACTGCATTGCTGTGGTGGTAGTGGTCCTGATTCCATAGGAAAATGCCAAAATGTGATTGGTTCCTGCCCATGTTACAGTATTCTTTACAGCAGTGGTGCTAAACACATTTAGCACTGGGACCCACTTTTTAGAATGAGAATCTGTCAGGACCCACTGGAAGAGATGTCATGACCGGAAGTGATGACATCAAGCAGGAAAATTTTTAGCAAGCCTACCCACACTTACCCAAGAGTAAGTCCCATTGACTATCATTGTTAAAAGAATATACATAGTAGCTTGTTAAAAGTATAGGTCTGTAACATTTCCCCAAATGCAGTCACATACCATGGGAGCATCAAGTGTAATATATTAGAAATAAAATATTAAAATGAATGGGGACTCACCTGAAATTGGCTCGCGACCCACCTAGTGGGTCCCAACCCACAGTTTGAGAAACACTGCTTTAAAGGTTAGCTATGTAGGAGCTGATCATGGAAAAGCACATCAGTTCTGTGACTTCATGGACACATAACTGTTCTATGGGTAGATGTTCTAACGGGTAGATGGGACTCGTCAGCCTAGGAAGGCAGCTCATCTAAGAGAAGGAAACTCTGACCTCAAACCTCCACTGCCTTGTGGCTACATCCAGTTCTGGAAAAGGCTTCAGGAGTCAACCTCGAGGCAAAATCAGGAGCCGGAGTCCCTTAGGCAGTTCATGGCTGAACACAGTCACGTTCTGGCAACTCCTGCGACGCCGCTGGAACCAACCGTATTGGCTTCTGCCTTTCCATTGGACCATTCCAGCGACGTGGAGAGGGGGGATTTGCTGCATGGGTAACAGCCTATCCTCCATACCTTCTTTACCCAGGCTTCGCGCACTGGAGAGGACACTCCAACTTCGCCGTACGGCGTCGGCACAACACGGGAAGCAGCAGTTTACCGGTTATAAGTCTTTGCTCGATTGGCGTAGAGCATGACGCCAGGGGCTGCTTCCGACGGTGGGAGAGATCATTGCATCTCATTGGGCAGCTACCGCCCGCCTTAAGCTGGGCAGTCCCCAGCCAGTAAGGTGTTGCCTCGCCACGGTCCGTTAACCTCATGGGGTGCGTGGGGTTTAGGGTGAAAACCGACAAGCGGATCGACAACTCTGCACCATGCAACAGAAAACAGAAAACTACTGCCCTAAAGCTGGGCACCTGGAACGTTAGGACAATGACACCTGGCTTCTCTGATGACCTGCAAGAAATAGACGACGCACGCAAAACAGCTGTCATTGACATGGAGCTGAGCAGACTGCAGATGGACATCGTCGCCCTTCAAGAGACTAGGCTGCCAGATTCTGGATCTGTCAAGGAGAGAAATTTCTCATTTTTCTGGCAGGGAAAACCACCAAACGAAACCAGGGAACATGGCGTTGGCTTTGCGGTCAGAAATACCCTGCTGAAATCCATCATCCCACCTACTGTGGGAAGTGAAAGAATTTTGTCCCTGCAGCTCCAGTCATCAGCAGGACCTATCACTCTCATCAGTGCTTATGCACCGACTCTGTCGTCTCCAGCAGAAGCCAAAGACAAATTCTATGATGACCTGGCCACCACTGTCAAGAAAATCCCTGTAAAAGAGCCATTGTTCATCCTCGGCGATTTCAATGCTAGAGTTGGTGCTGATAACAGTTCATGGCCCACTTGCTTAGGTCAGTTTGGCACTGGGAGGATGAACGAAAATGGCCAACGCCTGCTAGAGTTTTGCTGTCATCACGGTCTCTGTGTCAGCAACACGTTCTTCAACACAAAGCCCCAACATAGAGTCTCTTGGAGACATCCAAGATCAAAGCACTGGCACCAGCTCGACCTGATCCTCACCAGACGCTCCAGCCTTCCCAGCATCAAGATCACACGCAGTTATCATGGTGCTGCCTGCGACACTGACCACTCCCTGGTGTGCAGCAGAGTGAAACTGCAAACAAAGCGACTGTATCACACGAAAAAGGAAGGAAGACCTCGCATTGATACCAGCAAGACCCGGGATCAGAGAAAAGTGGAGGAATTTGCACAAGCGCTTGAGGAATCTCTTCCAGGCCCGGCCGACGCAAACGCATCCAACAGATGGGAACATTTCAAGAATACCGTTTACAACACCGCCTTGTCCATATTCGGCAAGAAGACCAACAAGGCGGCAGACTGGTTTGAAGCCCACTCTGAGGAGTTGACACCAGTCATTGAGGAAAAGAGGAGAGCTCAAGCAGCATACAAGGCCTGTCCCAGTGAGCGCAACCTGCAGGTCCTCCGAATTGCTCGCAGCAAAGTCCAACAGACTGCTAGGAGATGTGCTAACGACTACTGGCTCCAGCTCTGTTCCGAGATACAGATAGCAGCTGACACAGGCAACATCAAGGGGATGTATGATGGTATCAAGCAGGCCCTAGGTCCAACACAGAAGAAAATTGCCCCTCTGAAGTCTGCCACAGGCGAGGTCATCCAGGATCGGGTGCAGCAGATGGAACGCTGGGTGCAGCACTACTCTGAGCTATATTCCAGAGAAAATGTAGTCACCGAAGAAGCACTGAACAACATTGAGTGCCTGCCTGTGCTGGAAGAGCTTGACAGTGAACCAACCCTAGAAGAACTTCACGTGGCCCTGGACTCCCTTGCCTTTGGCAAGGCACCTGGAAAAGACAGCATCCTTGCTGAAGTCCTAAAATGCTGCAAAGAGATCATCGTCACTGAGCTGCATGAAATCCTCTGTCTCTGCTGGAGAGAAGGTGGAGTACCTCAAGACATGAGGGATGCAAACATCATCACGCTGTACAAGAACAAAGGTGACAGGGGTGACTGCAACAACTACGGCGGCATCTCTCTCCTTAGCGTTGTAGGAAAGCTGTTTGCCCGAGTTGTACTAAAGAGGCTCCAGGTACTTGCAGAGAGCGTCTATCCAGAATCGCAGTGTGGATTCCGAGCCAACAGGTCCACCACTGATATGGTATTCTCCCTTAGACAACTGCAGGAGAAATGCAGAGAACAACGACAGCCACTCTTTATGGCCTTCATAGATCTCACAAAGGCTTTCGACCTGGTCAGCAGAGACGGCCTCTTCAAGATTCTCCCCAAGATTGGATGTCCACCCAGGCTCCTCAGCATCATCAGATCTTTCCACAAGGACATGAAGGGCACTGTTGTCTTCGATGGCTCCACATCAGACCCTTTTGACATCCGAAGCGGAGTGAAGCAGGGCTGTGTTCTTGCACCAACCTTGTTTGGGATTTTCTTCGCTGTCCTGCTGAAGCAGGCCTTTGGAACTGCAACAGAAGGCATCTATCTCCGGACCAGATCAGACGGAAAGCTCTTCAACCTCTCCAGACTGAGAGCAAAATCCAAAGTCCAGCTGAAATGTCTGCGTGACTTCCTCTTTGCCGACGATGCAGCTGTCACTACCCACTCTGCCAAAGATCTCCAGCAGCTCATGGATCGTTTTAGCAAGGCCTGCCAAGATTTTGGACTGACAATCAGCCTGAAGAAAACACAGGTCATGGTTCAGGATGTGGACTCACCTCCCTGCATTACAATCTCTGAGCATGAACTGGAGGTTGTCCATGACTTTGTGTACCTTGGCTCAACGATCTCCGACACTCATTCTCTCGATACCGAGCTAAACAAGCGCATCGGTAAAGCAGCTACCACGTTTTCCAGACTCACAAAGAGAGTCTGGTCCAACAAGAAGCTGACGGAACATACCAAGATCCAGGTCTACAGAGCTTGCGTCCTGAGTACACTTCTGTACTGCAGCGAGTCATGGACTCTTCGCCCACAACAGGAGAGGAAACTGAGCGCTTTCCACATGCGCTGCCTCCGACGCATCCTCGGCATCACCTGGCAGGACAAAGTTCCAAACAACACAGTCCTGGAACGTGCTGGAATCCCTAGCATGTATTCACTGCTGAAACAGAGACGCCTGCGTTGGCTTGGTCATGTCGTGAGAATGGATGATGGCCGGATCCCAAAGGATCTCCTCTATGGAGAACTCGTGCAAGGAAAGCGCCCTACAGGCAGACCACAGCTGCGATACAAGGACATCTGCAAGAGGGATCTGAAGGCCTTAGGGATGGACCTCAACAAGTGGGAAACCCTGGCCTCTGAGCGGCCCGCTTGGAGGCAGGCTGTGCAGCATGGCCTTTCCCAGTTTGAAGAGACACTTTGCCAACAGTCTGAGGCTAAGAGGCAAAGAAGGAAGGCCCATAGCCAGGGGCAGACCAGGGACAGACTGCACTTGCTCCCAGTGTGGAAGGGATTGTCACTCCCAAATTGGCCTTTTCAGCCACACTAGACGCTGTGCCAGAACCACCTTTCAGAGCGCGATACCATAGTCTTTCGAGACTGAAGGTTGCCAATAGGGGGGCATCCATGCAAAGACAACTTTGTGCTTCTAGCAGCCCCCCCACCTTGAGAAATTGCAACCACTCCACTATCTGCTGTGGTGATCTTGATGCATCATCATCCCACGCCCCACATTATTAAAATTGTATCTTTAAATTATAATATCTTACACACAGCTTAAGTGTATTTATTTCTGTAAAAATGTACAGGAACCAAAATGCACAATCCACATCAAAGTTTATATAATCTGATGTTACTATTTTAAAATAAATCAAATATTTTTGGCCAGTGGTGTCACCCTCCCCCTGTGCCTGTCACCCAGTGGGGCCCCTATCCCCGTACCCCCCCAGCATCAGCACTGCTTTGCACTCTCTTGCCTGGCTTTGTCTTTCTGGGCTTCTGGTCCAGTCACCTGCCCCCTTCCTTACCATTAACGCTTCGCATGCATTGAATCCTGTGTCTGGTCCATTATTCCTATTAGTAGGAAGGGGATTTCTGTCCTGCTTGTCCATGTGCAAAGTTCACAGAGCAAAGGCAAAGAATAAATGGCTCACCGTCCCCAAGAAGCTTGTCTTCTTGAAAAAAATGCAAGGGAATTTTCCCACTCTTTCCATGGGAACTTTCTTTCCATGGATGGGGAGCAGATAACTCAAAAGTGCTCCTGCCCTCAGCAGTGTGGTCTGATGAACTGCAGCTGTGCAGGCACATGAGTGGGGTGTGAGCTCCAAATGCGCACCCTTGGCTGAAATCAAAGCCCCCATCTCAGGGCAAGGGCGCCAAGCACCGCCAGAGGCCTGGTTGTCCAGCGCATGAAGCAGGGGAAGCTGAGTTTCTCTGCTCGCCTCCTGCTTCATCATCTAACTTCAGCTGTCCCAAGGCCATCTGTGCGCAGCGAATCAGCACCCTGCAAATTGGGTAAGAGGCAGCTTTTCAAGTGAGAGCCCCTCCTCTTAGCAGGGGGAGAGGAATCGGCCCGCCTCCCCCAAGCAGTGGCTTTTCCAGTGGGTTTTTGCTGGGGCCCTTTTGCTTTTTTTTAAGATTGTAGCCTTTTTGAAACAGGGAGCCATTTGAATTTTTTGCCTCTGTAAACCGCTCTGGGGGTGTGTGTGTTTGTGTGTTTGTTTGTTTGTGTGTGTGTGTGTGTGTGTGTGTGTGTGTGTGTGTGTGTGTGTGTCACACACACACACAGAAACAGACACAGAGGAACACAGATTGAAAACACACACACATATCTCACTTTTAATGGGTGTCCCATTTAAAACAAGAGGACTTACCAGTTGCCTGAACAGGCTTCTTTAAGAAGAGGAATCGAAGGCCCGGCATTGATTGTTTGGATGACCTTTAGATGGATCAGTCTATGCACACATTATTAACATCAGAACATCAGAAGAGCCCAGCTGGATCAGGCCAAGGGCCCATCTTCCAGCTTCCTGTATCTTACAGCAGCACACCGGATGCACACACAAGACTCTTGCATCTCACTGCCACTCTCCTGCATCTGGTTGGACAGCCCCCCCCCCGATCAGGGATGCCTCACAAATTGCTTGCACTGAGCTGGGAGGGGGTGGGCTAGATGGTCTCCAAGACCCCTTTCAACTCCAAAATTCTGGGAGAATGTTTCTCTCACAGTGAACCCAGAGGTCCTCATAGAACAGCTGCATGATTGACACGCATGGAGAGTCAGCACAGGCCATGACAGGGCGGGAGAGATGCAGGACCCTGGTCTGTCTGTGTCTTTGCACATGCTTGCATTTTCAAGTCATAATGCTGTACATCCATGCACCACTCTAATCTACGGCCTGTAGAGACCAAGGCATCCAGTGCTCAACTGGGCACATGTGCATGCTACCCACGTTTCATGATACAACCCCATGTGCCCCCATTCCGTTCATGTGCCCCCTATTCTGTCCATGTGCCCCCATTCTGTCCTTGTGCCCCCATTCCTCTTCCTCCCCAAAGGGGACCCTTCACAAGAAAAGGAACGGCCGTGGAACCATCAGCACCTCCTCCTCCAGGTACAACCCATAAGTGACATCACAGTGTCATGTGTCATCATGATGTCACTGCCCCCCCAGGTGCCGGGGCTTCACCTTCTGCCTCTGCAAACACACACACTCACCCCCCAGGAATGAGTGCTTTGCTGAGAAGTTGGAAACATTTACAGGCTCAAAGGCCGCTGTGCAGACACACGTTTCGTTTTTCTCAATGGAGAGATGTCTATTCAGATACTTCCTGCAACCCTCTTGCAGAGCTTTCCCTCCTCGCCTCTATATACATATACTTTGAGCCTTGGATAATATTGTAAATAAAATAAATAGAAAATCTGCTGCTGTCTGGACTAGATCTGACTGAAATAAATGTCCTTCTTCACAATTCTCCGCTGTGTTTTTAACCTCTTGAATGGGGGGGGGCTGTTCCCTTTAACCTGGAAGAGACAAGCTGGGGATAGTCCCTAAGCCTAAGGGATCCCTGCATCAGATCATCTAAATCTTAGCAAGGAGTCTTTGGCTTTAGCTCTCTAGTCCAGCAGGGGTTCCCCAGAGCGGCTGACCAGATGCTTCTAAGAAGACCACAGCCTCACTTCCATGGAGATGCAACGTTTCTTTGGGGGAAGGGGCTATTCAGTGGCACCTTCCCCTGGATCTCTCAGGGCTGCCTGAGGTGTGCTGTCTCAGTTGGCCACATGTGTGGGCCGGCCCTGAATTTATCAATGGCCAAAGCAAAAGGAGAACAAGCCCAAAAGTGGGTGACATCCCAAAAGGACCCTGGCAGGATCAGGTGCCCTTGCCTTGAAATGCTGACCTGGCTTACGGCAAACAGCGACGTGTCCTTTGGCCTCATGCCCCACTCGTACACCTGCGCCACCGGAGTTCACCCTGCACTGCGTCAAGCTCACCCAACAATCCGGTTTCCCCGCTGGGCTGCAGCCTGTGTGGGAAGAGGGCTGTCAACCACTCTTGCTGTAAATGGGACAGTGTTCACTCCTACTTACAGAAGCCAATCCGAGGGGTGTGTCCAGTCCCTTGGGGTAGAGGGTAGTGGGTGCAACATCCTTCAGGAGAGCCTGATCCACCAGGGCCATGTGGCCTCACAGATGGCTTGGAGCTGAAAGGTCTACAAAAGAAAGCTGACCCCGGTGAGAGTTAGGGACTAATAGAGATAGCCAGTCAGCTTTGTTATTTTAATGCTGAGATGTTTGCTAGATGTCTGATGCCTCTGGCATTTGCTGCCTTTTGTAACTTTATACAACCCTATGTATTTAATAAAGTGAAAATCCTTTTACTAAGTTGTTTCATTGTCTGTTGGGGACAAAGCTTCAGAGTCCTGCCTAGCCGTTCAGCAAGCTACCAAATACTCATGGAGGACTAGTAACTTGAGGACTGAGGCTTTAATTAAAGAAAGTGCTCAGTGCCTGCAAGGAATCAAATTAAGCCTAGAGGGTCTCAGTGTCCCTGGACTGAGACACTGGCACATACAGGGTGGTGGCAGTACTACTGAGCAGGGGTCCTTGAGGGCTCTAGGGTTCCAGAACCAAGAACTCTGAGCACCCAAAACCCCGGGAGTATACGACACCCCCCCCCCCGGTAACACAGCCCCTGGGGCTTCATTTGAGGCTATCTGAAGCTTGCGGTGGGCAAGAGGGCCCACACATTCCTGCCCCATAGCCCCCCTCTCACACACACTGTGAAGCTTAAGCCATAAACATGAGGACCCTGCCAGCATCAGGCACCCTTGCCCTGAAATGCTGGTTCTGTTTTCGGCAGACAGAGACCACCTCGATCCTTTCACTTGGAATGATACCCAAACCCCGGCCAAATTCCAAACCCTGGCCCAGGGGCCAGATGTGGCCCATGGCCAGCCTCTCTCCAACCTCTATCCAGTGTGTGTGTTTTACATGGTTTGTGTAAACTGACCATGGTTTACATGGTAAAACAAAGAGACTCTTGTTTTACATGGGACAGTGTTCATTCCTACTTGCAGAAAGAAATCAGAGGAGTGTGAATCTGGTCACTTCAAAGGGGTGTTTGGGGTGAGAGCTCTGCTCTGATTTCTGTCCTTTGTGAGTCAGGAGCGCCATCTAGTGAGTGGGTGAGGCTGCAACACCGCACCCCATTGAACACCAGCTGTTTGAATGTGATTTCTTGGCCATGGGGTGTAATGTGGCGACACTGAAATAAAATCCCAGGGGTTGATTTGTGTTTTAGGGTCAACAGATCTCTACAAATACTTGAGAGCAAAGCATCTCTGGTGAGTCTTTGTGCCAGCCTTGGGATTCGGGGGAGTGACCTGCAGCTGGGTCAAGTTTCCTTGTAAGGTGAGGGCTGGCTGGGAGGGTCAGGTGGGGGACTTTGTGCCATGACCTTTTTGGAACAGGGAGCAGTTTGGTTTTTTGCCTCTGTAAACCTCTCTGGGTGTGTGTGTGTGTGTGTGTCACACACACAGAAACAGACGCAGAGGAACACAGATTGAAAACACACTCACACATATCTCACTTTAAATGGGTGTCCCATTTAAAACAAGAGGACTTGTTAGTTGCCTGAACAGGCTTCTTTCAGAAGAGGAATCAAAGGCCCGGCATTGATTGTTTGGATGACCTTTAGATGGATCAGTCTATGCACACATTATTAACATCAGAACATAAGAAAAGCCCAGCTGGATCAGGCCAAGGGCCCATCTTCCAGCTTCCTGTATCTTACAGCGGCACACCGGATGCACACACAAGACACTTGCATCTCGCTGCCACTCCCCTGCATCTGGTTGGACAGCCCCCTTCCCCGTCAGGGATGCCGCACCAATTGCCTGCACTGAGCTGGGAGGGGGTGGGCTAGATGGTCTCCCAGACCTCTTTCAGCTCCAAAATTCTGGGAGAATGTTTCTCTCACAGTGAACCCAGAGGTCCTCATAGAACAGCTGCATGATTGACATGCATGGAGAGTCAGCACAGGCCATGACAGGGCGGGAGAGAAGCAGGACCCTGGCCTGTCTGTGTCTGTGCACATGCTTGCATTTTCAAGTCATAATGCTGTACGTCCATGCGCTACTCTAATCTATGGCCTTTAGAGACCAAGGCATCCAGTGCTCAACTGGGCACATGTGCATGCTACCCATGTTTCGTGCAACAACCCCATGTGCCCCCATTCCGTCCTTGTGCCCCCATTCCATCCTTGTGCCCCCATTCCTTTTCCTTCTCAAAGGGGACCCCTCGCAAGAGAAGGAATGGCTGTGGAGCCATCAGCACCTCCTCCGCCAGCTACAATCCATAAGTGACATCACAATGTCATGCGTCATCATGATGTCACTGCCCCCCTCCCCGGGGTGCTGGGGCTTCTCGTTCTGCCTCTGCAAACACACACACTCACCCCCCAGGAAAGAGTGCTTTGCTGAGATGTTGGAAACATGCCCAGGCTCAAAGGCCGCTGTGCAGACACACGTTTCGTTTCTCTCAGTGGAGAGATGTCTGTTCAGATGCTACCTGGGCAAAGTGTTTGGAGCCACCCTCAACGGGGTGGGGGGCAACCTTAGAAGGCATCACAGTGCCCAGAAACTAGGGAGGGTTATTACAGAGCCGCTCAACCAGCAAGAAAACCCTCTTGCAGAGCTTGCCCTCCACGCCTCTATATATATATACTTTGAGCCTTGCATAATATTGTAAATAAAATAAATAGAAAATCTGCTGTCTGGACTAGATCTGACTGAAATAAATGTCCTTCTTCACAATTCTCCGCTGTGTTTTTATCCTCTTGAATTGGGGTGGGGGCTGTTCCTTTTAACCTGGAAGAGACAAGCTGGGGATAGTCCCTAAGCCTAAGGGATCCCTGCAGCAGATCATCTAAATCTTAACAAGGAGCCTTTGCCTTTAGCTCTCTAGTCCAGCAGGGGTTCCCCAGAGTGGCTGACCAGACGCTTCTAGGAAGACCACAGTCTCACTCCCACGGAGATGCAGCGTTTCTTTGGGGGAAGGGGCTATTCAGTGGCACCTTCCTCTGGATCTCTCAGGGCCTGCCACCATCGAGCTGCCTGAGCTGTGCTGTCTCAGTTGGCCACGTGTGGGCCGGCCCTGAATTTATCAGTGGCCAAAGCAAAAGGAGAACAAGCCCAAAAGCGGTTGAAGTCTCAATAGGACCCTGACAGGATCAGGCGCCCTTGCCTTGAAATACTGACTTGGCTTACGGCAAACAGCGATGCATCCTTTGGACTCATGCCCCTCTCGTACACCTGCGCCACCGGAGTTCGTCCTGCACTGCTTCAAGCTCACCCACCGATCCAGTTTCCCGCTGGGCTGCAGCCTCTGTGGGAAGAGGGCTGTCAACCACTCTTGTTTTAAATGGGACAGGGTTCTTTCCTACTTTCAGAAACAAATCAGACAACAAGGAGTGTGCAACATCCTGCTCGGAGAGCCTGATCCACCAGGGTCATGTGGCCTCTTAGGTACCCTGGAGCTGAAAGATCTGCAATGAAAGCTGACCCAGGTGAGAGTTAGGGAATAATAGTGATAGCCAGTTAGCTTTGTTATTTTAATGCTGAGATGTTTCCCAGAAGTTTTATGCCTGTAGCATTTGCTGCCTTTTCTAGCTTTATGTAACCCTATGCATATAATAAAGTAAAAATGCTTTTACTAAGTTGTTTCATTGTCTGTTGGGAACAAAAGTTCAGAATCCTGCCTAGCCGTTCAGCAAGCTACCAAATACTCATGGAGGACTAGTAACTTGAGGACTGAGGCTTTAATTAAAGAAAGTGCTCAGTGCCTGCGAGGAATAGGATTAAGCCTAGAGGGTCTCAGTGCCCCTGGACTGAGACACTGGCACATACAGGGTGGTGGCTGAACTACTGATCAGGGGTCCTTGAGGGCTCTAGGGTTCGAGAACCAAGAACTCTGAGCACCCAAAACCCCGGGAGTATACGACACCCCCCCTTTCCGTTGCATCAGTCAAGACCAAGCAGGTGGGCATCCAAAAATGCCTACCTGGCTCCCAATGGCAACCAGTTAACCACAGACTCCCCCCCCCGGGAGGGTGGGTGTTGGCAAGGCCGGGGGGCACACTGAAGACAGGCACAAGAGAGAATCCGGTCCACCCACCCAAGTACCCCTCACTCCAAGCACCCAAGCAGGGTGAGATTGCCTTGTGTGTCGCCAGGAGGGGATGAAAATGGACGCCTCGCCAAGGAGCAGCCTCTGCCTGTTTAATTGCTCGGATGGGAAGCAGGAACGTGGGTGATGAGGAGGGAATATTGTCCTCATTAAAGAGTAATTTCCCGGCCCAAGGGAATCATTACCGGAGTCAGTCTGTGCTCGGTTCACCCTGTCCTCCTCCCCTCCCCCTGGGCAATTTCAGGGTGCTTGGAGACCAATGGCAGGGCCGCCCCTTCCCGGCTCAGGGAGAGTCCTGCCCCTCCAGTCAATCCAGAACTCTGCCTCCAGCCCCACGTTTACATCTCCAGCACCCCCTTCCTTTCTTGCTTCATTTGAAAGACGGGGGGAATCCAGCAGGATTGCTGAGCAGGCAATTCACCTGGCCTGTCAGTGTCCCTTTCTGTGTCCCCCACCCCATCTTGATTTCATACAATGTCACGCAGATTTGAAGCCTCAGAATGCTTTCCCAGTCTCCACGTGGCACGAGGCTCTGTGGGGGAGCGGCGTGGCATGGGGATGGCATTGTGGACCTTTGCCCAGGGCAGGTAGTGGGGCAGGTGCCTTACTGGTGATTGCAGTGAGGGGGGGAGTTTAGTGGCTGGGACCGCAGCCCACCCTCAGCCTGTCCTCAGTGAGCCTCTTACCCTGGCCCCCCCTAAACCTCCCAAGGGCAGTCTGATATTCACTGCTTGCCCTTTGCACTAAGGTAGGCATTTCTGGATCACCACCTGCTTGGGTGGCTTCTTCTCCCCCCTGCCCCCAAGATTCGTGTGTTTGCACGTGATTTTCTCCCTAACCAAGGGGGCCGCATGTATCAGAGCTGGTGTGAGCCACGCAGTAGGAGTAGGGATTGAATGTGGTGGGAGGGTGAGGACTGACTCCTCCAAGCTGCTTGGGTCAGGGATGCTGGCTGGTACCCCTCTGTCGTGGCTTGCGACGCCAACCTCAAATGCCTGCCATCTTCTGGCCACAAACTGCAGTTCAGCAGGACCGGTTCTTGGGCACTTGAGCAGGTGTCCATAACGTGGGCCAACTTTCAGACGTGTCACATTCTGACTCAACAAACAGGTTCCTGAGTGGACTACAGTCCAGTCTCCCTGAAAGAGAACAATCAGCTTGCGACACGTGGAACTCCAGGGCCCAGTTCAACCCCCCAGCAGTGGGGTGTATAAAGAGGGCAGCTCAGAGCTTTCCCTCACCACAACCGCCTAGAAGACCAGATCAAGAGGATTCTGCTGATCCACTGGGTGAGTCCCTATTTATAAACCTTCCAAGATCTAGAGAGCACAGTGGACATCCCTGATGCCATTTCCACAGCAGAGAGTTTAACTGGCTTCAGTGTTCAGTCTCTGCCCCCAGGGAGCCCTGATCCATGATGGGGCTGGTGGTCAGGATCCAGGCTGCTCAGGTTGGGTTTGATCCCTCCCAGAATGGGTCCAGTGGCCACAGCCCAGTCCTGTTTCCCAGAATTCAAGGAGCCAACTGGATCCTGAGTGTCCACAAGGAAATGCCCTGATGACCACAAACCTCAGGCTGGGACTCCAGGCCGGAAGGTTCACTATCCTTGCCAGGCTCTATTTTTCATTTATTTAGTTTAGAGTTGAGTTATACCCATGGCATTGGAGCTGAGTTATATTGAGTTGTACCCACGGCACTGTGGCCATAGGGGAGACGGTTCACTTGTGGGCACCTTGTGGTTCTCTTAAGGGCACCAGAACGGAAGAGGACAATGGGAGGGAAGGAGGCTTCTCAGCTCCCAAAAGCCCTGTTAGCAATGGACTCACAGCCCAGTCCTCTCCAACTTTCCAGCACTGGTGCAGCCATGCCAGCAGGGTGCAAGCTACAGTGGGGGAGGGGGGGTTGGAAATCAAGGGGGCCTCCTGAAAGGAAGGGAACATTTGTCCCCTGACTTTGGGGCTGCTTTGTGGCTGCACTGGTGCTGGAGAGTTGGATCGGATTGGGCCCTAATTCTTTAGAAAGAGTTGGCTCCCATAATAAGTCAGCAAAAACCCCAAAAGGGTTTGCTTCCTGGAGAGCTTCAGGGTTTGAGATCGTGGCTACAATGCACCTCAGGACACTCTCTTACCTTGCACCCATTAAAGGATTGGGACCCAACAGGGGAAGAAATTTTGTTTGAAACCTGAACAACACAACCCATTTGTGGATTGTGGAAGTGCCACAGTCGAAGGGCACTTTGTCGGGGAGAGGGGTCTTGGGGGACCCACTGAACTTCTTGTTTCCTTCCAGGACAGGCAGCCAGATCGAGATGGCTACTCCTGAATTCAAAGCAGACCTTGGTGATGTTACAGAAATGAAAATAAATGTCAGCTTATTTCTCTCCTCTGGCGGGTTGCCTAGTGCAGTGTCCAAGGAAATGCTGGACGTCCCCAAGGTAAGCAGCTCATCCTTCATGCTGAGACAACTTCCCTTTAAGGTCCTTTGAGGTGGGGATGGAGGTGGGGGGAGATCACAGGTGGAAAGTAGGTTTGGGGGTCTCCCTTAAGATTATGCACTGAGTGGAAAGGCTCTGGGGAGATACCCATGATGAGTATCCATGAGGGGTAGGACACCTGCCTCTTGCTTTGCCTGCCCTTGAAAGGCAACCAGGAAAAATCATTTCAGCTGAGAAAGGGAGCGTGGAGTAGTGGTCAGACTGATCTCTAGAACAGTGCAGTCCCAAGGTTGAAACCCCTCCCCAAGCCTAGCAGCTTGTTTGGATGGCCTTAGGCAGCTTTGGCCTCCTCTCAGCCTGCCAACCTCACAGGGTGCTTGTGAAGAAGGGAGAGGGAGGGTCAGATGCAGCCAGGCCTACGAGGCTTCCACTTGTTCTTGTACGGCTGCCGTTCCCACCACTGCTGGGAGGTGGCCCAAATCCAGCCACTGGACCGGAGGCAGAAGATGGAATCCCATACGCTGGAGCAGGGTTAGCCACTTGCTCCAGAGAGACCCAGGTAAGCCCACCTGGCAGGAACATTTTGGGTCAGCTGAAATATTGGATGTCTATTGGGATATTTTTGAAGCTGTCTGTCTTTCTGTCTCTCTCCCTCTCTCTCTCCCTCATTAACCCATTTCTGCCCAGCGCACAGGTGTACACATTTGATCCCTGTTGCGTATACACAACGTTGGGCAGAAGTGGTTTAAACCCCACAGTGGTCCTGTGTGGATCTCTTTTTGGGATATTTTATACTGTCTGTCTGTCTGTCTGTCTGTCTGTCTGTCTGTCTGTCTGTCGTAAACTAGCAAGATTCCCCACAGGGTGTTTGTGTGTGTGTGTGTGTGTGTGTGTGTGTGTGTGTGAGAGAGAGAGAGAGAGAGAGAGAGCTCTGGGAACACTTTCTGTGGAGCCCCTACTATGAGGGTGATCCCCTGAGTGTTTTCCTGGGAAGTGGGTACTACTGAGATGGCTGATCTCTGCCTGGTCTGATGAACTGGGCAGTTGTAGCAGATACAGACCACCAAACATCCCCCCCCCCCATTCAGCTGCATGTCCAGACAAGGGAGAGAGGGGTCAGCACTCCTGCTCTGGGTCAGGGTACAGAGTCTGAGAGCCCCTCCTCTTCCTTGACGTAGCCCACTTGCAGGGTCGTTGCCCACTGGCCGTTATGCTTCATGTTCAGACTGTCCTCCTCTGCTCTTCTTTCTCAGACCCACCTCAACACCCAGGCAATGGCGCACCCTGCTCCGGCTTATGGGATTCCATCTCCTGCCTCCGGTCCAGTGGCTGGATTTGGGCCACCTCCCAGCAGTGGTGGGAACAGCGACCCTGCAAGAGCAAGTGGAAGCCTCGTGGGCCTGGCTGCATCTGACCCTGGGAGCCGCCAGCCAACAATGGAAATCAACCTTCTCATGCAGCCACCTCCTGTTCTGGTGCTCCTTCCAGGACCGATAATTTCCAGTTTCTCTCTGAGGCTCCTTTTGGGTGGTGTCTGAAGAGGCGCATGGAATTGAAACCTTCAAGGAAACGACAACCGGAACGAAGACCCAGAGATGAGCATCCAGACCCAGTTCTGTTTAAACCTCCTGCAAAAATATCGATCCCAACCTTTGCCTTCATTCCTTGGGCTTGTGCTATCACTAGGGGGGCTTCCAGGCAAAGACAACTTTGTGCTTCTAGCAGCCCCCCCCCCACTTTTACCTATTGCAACCATTCCACCCTCTGCTGTTGTGATCAGGATGCAAAATGAAGAGGAACAAAAATGCACAATCCACATCCAATTATAATCTGATGTAATTATTTTAAAAGAAATCAAATATTTCTTGTGCATGTCACCCAGTGGGGCCCCTATCCCCGTACCCCCCCAGCATCAGCACTGCTTTGCACTCTCTTGCCTGGCTTTGTCTTTCTGGGCTTCTGGTCCAGTCACCTGCCCCCTTCCCTTTACCATTAACGCTTCGCATGCATTGAATCCTGTGTCTGGTCCATTATTCCTATTAGTAGGAAGGGGATTTCTGTCCTGCTTGTCCATGTGAAAAGTTCACAGAGCCATTGCCAGAACAAAGGCAAAGAATAAATGGCTCACCGTCCCTAAGAAGCTTGTCTTCTTGAAAAAAATGCAAGGGAATTTTCCCACTCTTTCCATGGGAACTTTCTTTCATGGATGGGGAGCAGATAACTCAAAAGTGCTCCTGCCCTCAGCAGTGTGGTCTGATGAACTGCAGCTGTGCAGGCACATGAGTGGGGTGTGAGCTCCAAATGCGCACCCTTGGCTGAAATCAAAGCCCCCATCTCAGGGCAAGGGCGCCAAGCACCGCCAGAGGCCTGGTTGTCCAGCGCATCAAGCAGGGGAAGCTGAGTTTCTCTGCTCGCCTCCTGCTTCATCATCTAACTTCAGCTGTCCCAAGGCCATCTGTGCGCAGCGCATCAGCACCCTGCAAATTGGGTAAGAGGCGGCTTTTCAAGTGAGAGCCCCTCCTCTTAGCAGGGGGAGAGGAACCAGCCCGCCTCCCCCCAGCAGTGGCTTTTCCAGTGGGTTTTTGCTGGGGTCCTTTTGCTTTTTTTTAAGATTGTAGCCTTTTTGAAACAGGGAGCCATTTGAATTTTTTGTCTCTGTAAACCGCTCTGGGTGTTTGTGTGTGTGTGTGTGTGTCACACACACAGAAACAGACGCAGAGGAACACAGATTGAAAACACACACACATATCTCACTTTAAATGGGTGTCCCATTTAAAACAAGAGGACTTACCAGTTGCCTGAACAGGCTTCTTTAAGAAGAGGAATCAAAGGCCCGGCATTGATTGTTTGGATGACCTTTAGATGGATCAGTCTATGCACACATTATTAACATCAGAACATAAGAAGAGCCCAGCTGGATCAGGCCAAGGGCCATCTTCCAGCTTCCTGTATCTCACAGCGGCACACCAGAAGCACACACAAGACTCTTGCATCTCACTGCCACTCCCCTGCATCTGGTTGGACAGCCCCCTTCCCCGTCAGGGATGCCGCACCAATTGCCTGCACTGAGCTGGGAGGGGGTGGGCTAGATGTCTCCCAGACCCCTTTCAGCTCCAAAATTCTGGGAGAATGTTTCTCTCACAGTGAACCCAGAGGTCCTCATAGAACAGCTGCATGATTGACACGCATGGAGAGTCAGCACAGGGTATGACAGGGTGGGAGAGAAGCAGGACCCTGGTCTGTCTGTGTCTTTGCACATGCTTGCATTTTCAAGTCATAATGCTGTACGTCCATGCGCCACTCTAATCTACGGCCTGTAGAGACCAAGACATCCAGTGCTCAACTGGGCACATGTGCATGCTACCCACGTTTCATGCTACAACCCCATGTGCCCCCATTCCGTTCATGTGCCCCCTATTCTGTCCATGTGCCCCCATTCCGTCTTTGTACCCCCATTCCTTTTCCTCCCCAAAGGGGACTCCTCACAAGAAAAGGAACGGCCGTGGAGCCATCAGCACCTCCTCCTCCAGGTACAACCCATAAGTGACATGACAATGTTATGCGTCATCATGATGTCACTGCCCCCCCCCCCGGTGCTGGGGCTTCTCGTTCTGCCTCTGAAAACACACACACTCACCCCCCAGGAATAAGTGCTTTGCTGAGATGTTGGAAACATTTACAGGCTCAAAGGCCGCTGTGCAGACACACGTTTCGTTTCTCTCAATGGAGAGATGTCTGTTCAGATGCTACCTGGGCAAAGTGTTTGGAGCCTCCATCAATGGGGTGGGGGCCAACCTTGGAAGCCATCGCAGTGCCCAGAAACTAGGGAGGGTTATTACAGAGCCGCTCAACCAGCAAGAAAACCCTCTTGCAGAGCCTTCCCTCCTCGCCTCTGACCTCTCGTCTCCTACCAAATTTGTATGGTCACATAAACCATCTGAACTGCTTCCACCTTCTCTGTTATCCTGAGAACTTCCTGGCAGAGCCATATGTGTGTGTGTGTGTGTGTGTGTGTGTGTGTGTGTATGTGTGTGTGTGTGTATCAAGGCAGTGTATAAATACTGGTGGTGGTGGTGATGAGGATGATTAAAGGTAAGGCACAGTCAGGATCCCTGGGAAGCCTAATGACTGGACTTGGTGGGACTAATATAGATATTTGTTTACACACACATATGTATATAGGCCTTGGATAATACTGTAAATAAAATAAATAGAAAATCTGCTGCTGTCTGGACTAGATCTGAAATAAATGTCCTTCTTCACAATTCACCACTTTGTTTTTAACTGACATACCTCTTGAATTCGGGGGGGGGGGCTGTTCCCTTTAACCTGGAAGAGACAAGCTGGGGATAGTCCCTAAGCCTAAGGGATCTCTGCATTTCTGGCATTTGTTTGCATCTCCCTCCAAGGACCTCAGGGGAGCAGACAAAGTCTTCCCCTCCCTCCCGCTATCTTCACAACCACCCTGCAAGGTTTGGAGGCTGAGACACCCAACCAGCCGCCTGGCTGAGACTGGGACTGCCCAGTTCTACCTGCCACTCTAACCACTACTCCATCCTTCCTATCTAGCTGTGCCCACGACAATGAGCTTGTCTTCTCTCACTCACAGCTTCAATCAGCACAGAAGGGGATGAGTCCTGAAGGGTGGCAAGTCCTGCATCTTACAGGGATGAACAGCGCCTGCCGGGCCACTCCTAGGACGCTGCAGGGTCTGACTGCAAGGGGAGGTAGCAGGCAAACACACTTCCCTTCCACTGAACTGATTTTTCCCTGTGGTCTTTCAATGGCTGACAAAGCAGGGGTCAGTCCTGTGCCCCTTTGCTTGGGCCTGGCCACCCACTGTGTGATTTTATAGTGTGTCATCCAAAACTCAGACCGTCCCCCCACCTCTATCCCCATTTCAGAGACACTCAGAAGGCAAGTTGAATCTATGCAGAGAACGGCCTGCTCACCTGGCGCAAGTTTGGTGTTTCCTTGGACACTGTGCTAACCCAGCCCTCCGAGGGGTTTCCCATGTTGCTATCTAGACTCGCCGAACAACTCCTGGACTCCTCAAAAGCAGGAGCAGCAAATGCATGCCAGTCCTGAAAGAGAGCAAGCAGTTCAGGGTGTGAGTGGACTCCCCTAAAACACCCACCCAGTGTCCTTAAGAACCCGAGAAGAACCCTGCGGGATCAGGGCCAGGTCCCTCTAGTCCAGCTTCCTGCGACTCACAGGGGCCCACCAGATGCCTCGGGGAGAACACAAAACACCGCAAGATACTTGCATCTCGCTCCCACCTCCCGGCACCCAGCATTCTATTGACACTCACACCGCCCCCAGCAAAGATACCCGTTTGCAAGTGAGTTGAACCCTCTCCGGCGTCCTAATTAGAACTGCCCTTGTGAAATGGTTTGTCCAAGTCAACTTGCCCCACCTCTTAATGAAAAGCACTCTCTGTCTCTTCCTCAAGAGTTCAGAAACCATTTTTTCTCCCATGGCATCCCATTGTGGCTGGTATTTTTGCTTGTTTGTTGCAACACATGACCAGGCACGGTGGGTGGTCCTCCCCTGGTGCCACCCTTGGGGGGGTGACACCACAAATGACGCAAATCACAGTAATAATACCATCGTGTTATATATCATTTGATGTGTAATTGATAGCAGAACGCAGTGAAATGAACCCAAGTGATTTATCTCCATACTATAAAAAGTTAAGGCCCAGACCCCCAAAACAAAAATGCAACCCTTATATAACCATTTAAGAACATAAGAAGAGCCCCACTGGATCAGGCCAAAGGCCCAGCTAGTCCAGCTTCCTGTATCTCACAGCGGCCCTCCAAATGCCCCAGGGAGCACTTGAAGGCATAAAGGCAAGATTTCAATCTGTATTCCTCTGTGTCTGCTTCTGTGCGTGTGACACACACACACACACACACACAGAGCGGTTTACAAAAAAACCAAAGGGCAAAAAAATCAAAGGGCTCCCTGTTCCAAAAAGGCTCACAATCTGATAAAATGCAAAAGGACCCCAGCAAAAACCCACTGGAAAAGTCACTGGTGGGGGGAGGCGGGCTGGTTCCTCTCCCCCTGCTAAGAGGAGGGGCACTCCTTTGAAAAGGTGCCTCTTACCCAATTTGCAGGGTGCTAACTAGCTGCGCACAGATGGCCTTGGGACAGCTGAAGTTGGGAGAGCTGAAGCCTCTGGCGGTGCTTGGTGCCCTTGCCCTGAGATGGGGACTTTGCTTTCAGCCAAGGGCAAGGGCTTTGATTGCAGCGCTACCTCCTGGTTTTAGAAATGGGTTATGTCAGAATGCCAAATGCAAGGGAGGGCACCAGGATGAGGTCTCTTGTTATCTGGTGTGCTCCCTGGGGCATTTTGTGGGCCGCTGTGAGATACAAGAAGCTGGACTAGATGGGCCTATGGCCTGATCCAGTGGGGCTGTTCTTATGTTCTTAACTACAATTCCCAGGAGGCCTTGCAGGTCTCTTGTTATCTGGTGTGCTCCCTGGGGCATTTGGAGGGCCGCTGTGAGATACAGGAAGCTGGACTAGGTGGGCCTATGGCCTGATCCAGTGGGGCTGTTCTTATGTTCTTAACTACAATTCCCAGGAGGCCTTGCAGGTCTCTTGTTATCTGGTGTGCTCCCTGGGGCATTTTGTGGGCCGCTGTGAGATACAAGAAGCTGGACTAGATGGGCCTATGGCCTGATCCAGTGGGGCTGTTCTTATGTTCTTAACTACAATTCCCAGGGAGCCTTGCAGGTCTCTTGTTATCTGGTGTGCTCCCCGGGACATTTGGTGGGTCTCTGTGAGATACAGGAAGCAGGACTAGATGGGCCTCTGGCCTGCTCCAGTGGGGCTGTTCTTATGTTCTTAACTACAGTTCCCAGTGACCCCGAATGAACACACACACACACGGTTCTTTGGATTTTGGAGAGGCAATCAAACAGGCGACAGGAGAATTCAAAGAACTTCTTAATGTTTACTCGTTTGCAAACGGGACCTCCACACCCTTGGAGGACCCCGAAGCATTACAATAATGCAGGTTTTATAGGGAAAAATAACATACAGGCAGACGCCCAAAACAACATTTGGCATGTTATCAGTACAGGATGTTGATCTGAGGATGGCAATTCAATACACATCGGCAGTTTGTTTACAGAGATATCCGTTAGAGGGGCTCTGGCACTCTGACTCATCCTTTTACCCTAACCTTTTTATCCTCGTTTGTTGATTGCCCTTGTCTAGGACCTTTCTGTTCACCCTTGGAGGCCCATATCACAGTTAACTGGTTCTCTGAGAGGGATAGCTTTTTTGGTCAGGGAAGAGCCTTATGGGTGAACTGGCATCTTGGGATATTTCCATATTGTGAGCTGGGCATATTGTTATCACCAGGAAGCCTTGCAGGTCTCTTGTTATCTGGCATGCTCCCTGGGGCATTTGGTGGGCCTCTGTGAGATACAGGAAGCTGCACTAGATGGGCCTATGGCCTGCTCCAGTGGGGCTGTTCTTATATTCTTAACTACAATTCCCAGGAAGCCTTGCAGGTCTCTTGTTATCTTGTGTGCTCCCTGGGGCATTTGGTGGGCTTCTGTGAGGTACAGGAAGGTGCACTAGGTGGGCCTATGGCCTGCTCCAGTGGGGCTGTTCTTATGTTCTTAACTACAATTCCCAGGAGGCCTTGCTGTCTTCTTGTTATCTGGTGTGCTCCCTGGGGCATTTGGTGGGCCGCTGTGAGATACAGGAAGCTGGACTAGATGGGCCTATGGCCTGATCCAGTGGGGCTGTTCTTATGTTCTTAACTACAATTCCCAGGAGGCCTTGCAGGTCTTCTTGTTACTGGTGTGCTCCCTGGGGCATTTGGTGGGCCGCTGTGAGATACAGGAAGCTGGACTAGATTGGGCCTATGGCCTGATCCAGTGGGGCTGTTTTATGTTCTTAACTACAATTCCCAGGAGGCCTTGCCGGTCTCTTGTTATCTGGTGTACTCCCTGGGGCATTTGGTGGGCCTCTGTGAGATACAGTAAGCTGGACTAGATGGGCCTATGGCCTGCTCCAGTGGGGCTGTTCTTATGTTCTTAACTACAATTCCCAGGAAGCCTTGCAGGTCTTCTTGTTATCTGGTGTGCTCCCTGGGGCATTTGGTGGGCCTCTGTGAGATACAGGAAGCTGGACTAGATGGGCCTATGGCCTGCTCCAGTGGGGCTGTTCTGATTTCTTAACTACAATTCCAGGAGGCCTTGCTGGTCTTCTTGTTATCTGGTGTGCTCCCTGGGGCATTTGGTGGGCCGCTGTTTGATACAGGAAGCTGGACTAGATGGGCCTATGGCCTGATCCAGTGGGGCTGTTCTTAACTACAATTCCCAGGAGGCCTTGCAGGTCTTCTTGTTATCTGGTGTGCTCCCTGGGGCATTTCGTGGGCCGCTGTGAGATACAGGAAGCTGGACTAGATGAGCCTATGGCCTGAGCCAGTGGGGCTGTTATGTTCTTATGTAAGGGTGCGCATTTGGAGCTCCACCCCACTCATGTGCCTGCACAGCTGCAGTTCATCAGACCACACTGCTGAGGGCAGGAGCACTTTTGAGTTATCTGCTCCCCATCCATGGAAAGAGACCTGCACAAAAAGTCTTTGTAGGGCTTATCGTATCTCCTTTCAGAAGACCTTACACTTCCCAGCCAGACAAGCTCACCAGCTTGGAGAAGACGGAGTGAGAGCCTGATAGCTGCTCTTGGAGGGTTCTGGCTGAGCTTTTAATGTGGTTCCAATTGCACCAGCAGCACCAGAGTTTGCTTACTTGTTCCGGCCTCTCCATCAGCTCAGCACGGACTTGAGCATCCCAGAAAGACCAAAATTTGAGAATGGGCAAAGGACAGGCAGTAAGACAGGGACTGTCTTCTTCAGTTTTCTCCATCACCTGACTCAAGATTGTGGTTGGACTACCCAGGTTATGAATCCCATCAATCTAAAGTACAAGGTAATTGGGGCACACCTGGAGAACGGCGCCACTTCTCCTCGTTCTAGGACATCTGGGTGATGACACCCTGAGGACACTGTCTCCCGTTTTGTCTCCCATTCTCCTACGGCATGAATTGTGACTCTCCAACTCTGGCCAGCCCGCCTTCCTGATATTCGTGCCCGGTTTCATAACGATACATTAGCCCTCTTTCCACAGAGGCTGCGGCCTAGTGGGGAAACCGGATCGGTGGGTGAGCTTGACGCAGTGCAGGATGAACTCCGGTGGCGCAGGTGTATGAGTGGGGCCAGAGTCCAAAGGACACGTCGCTGTTTGCCGTAAGGCAAGTCAGCATTTCAGGGCCAGGGCGCCTGATCCTGCCAGGGTCCTTAAACTGTCATCATCCAAGGTTCTAAACAGGGCATGCTGCGTTCTGGGTTTCCCTGATCAACTCCATGTTCTGGCGCATTGTGCTTCAGTTGACTACATTGAGTGAACAACTTGGGCAGTCCAACAACACTCTTGGGTCAGCTGATTTCTCAATCGGACAATCCCTGGCACGCCATTGGCACCCACAAGCAGCCAACGTGGTATAAAAGCCTCCACCAGGATTGCCCCCAAGGTTGTTCATCGCCTCCTTGTGTTTTCTGCTCCAGAGAGACCCAGGTAGGCCCACCTGGCTGGACCTTTTCCGGTCAGCAGAAATACTTGATCTCTATTGGGATATTTTATGCTGTTGTCTGTCTGTCTGTCTGTCTGTCTGTCGGTCATAAACTAGCAAGATGCCCCACAGGGTGTGTGTCTGTATTTTCTGTATTTGGGTGTCTAACAGAGAGAGAGAGAGATAGAGAGAGAGAGAGAGAGAGAGCTCTGCGAACAATTTGTGTGGAGACCCTACTATGAGGGTGATCCCCTGAGTGTTTTCCTGGGAAGTGGGTACTACTGAGATGGCTGACCTCTGCCTGGTCTGATGAACTGGGCAGTTGTAGCAGATACAGAGCACCAAACCTCCCCCCCCCATTCAGCTGCATGTCCAGACAAGGGAGTGAGGGGTCAGCACTCCTGCTCTGGGTCAGGGTACAGAGTCTGAGAGCCCTCCTCTTCCTTGACGTGGCCCACTTGCAGGGTCGTTGCCCACTGGCCGTTATGCTTTGTGTTCAGACTGTCCTCCTCTGCTCTTCCTTCTCAGACTCATCTCAACACCCAGGGCTCACAGACAAAGGGCTCCTTATCGGTCTTGGAAGGATTACCACAAGAGAAGGAGCCAGTTGTACAACGTCGCCTGGCAGTGTTGTGAGCTCCAGCTTATGCCGTGTTTGCAGATGCTTTGCACTAAAATATTTGTAAGGATCCCTTGGCCATAAAACACAAAACGTTCCCCCAAATTGTATTTATATGTCACCACATTACACCGCATAGCCAGGACCTTTCCCTTCTCAGAATAAATCACTTTTAAACAGCTGATGTTCACTGGGGTGGGGCGTTGCAACCTCATCCAGCCACTAGATGGAGCTCCTGGACTCACAAACTACACAGAGCCATCACCCCAGGGACCCTGTTTACCTGCTAAGATTCACACTCATTTGGCTCTTTGTTTATGGAACTATTAATGAACAGCCCCCCCCCCCCCCATGCTGGGACTTCTCGTTTTGCCTCTGCAAACCCCACCCCCCCAAGGAATGAATGCTTTGCTGAGATGTGGGAAACATTTACACTCAAAGGCCACTGTGCAGAAAAACATTTCGTTTCTCTCAATGGAGAGATGTCTATTCAGATGCTACCTGGACAAAGTGTTTGGAGCCACCGTCAACAGGGTGGGCGCCAACCTTAGAAGGCATCACAGTGCCCAGAAACTAGGGAGGGTTATTACAGAGCCGCTCAACCAGCAAGAAAACCCTCTTGCAGAGCCTTCCCTCCTCGCCTCTGACCTCTCGTCTCCTACCAAATTGGGATGTATCTATGGCTCTGTCAGGAAGTTCTCTGTGTAACAGAGAAGGTGGAAGCAGTTAGATGGTTTATGCGGCCAAACCAATTTGGTAGGAGAGGGAGAGGTCAGAGGCAGTGTATAAGTGGTGGTGGTGGCGGGAATGATGAAGGGAAGGCACAGTCAGGATCCCTGGCAAACCTAATGACTGGACTTGGTGGGACTAATATATATATTTGTGTGTACACACGCACACGCGCACACACACACACACACACACACTTGCATAATATTGAAAATAAAATAAATAGAAAATCTGCTGCTGTTTGGACTAGATCTGAAATAAATGTCCTTCTTCACAATTCACCGCTGTGTTTTTAACAGACGTACCTCTCGAATTGGGGGGGGGCTGTTCCCTTTAATCTGGAAGAGACAAGCTGGGGATAGTCCCTAAGCCTAAGGGATCCCTGCATCAGATCATCTAAATTTCAGCAAGGAGTCTTTGGCTTTAGCTCTCTAGTCCAGCAGGGGTTCCCCGGAGTGGCTGACCAGACGCTTCTAGGAAGACCACAGCCTCACTCCCACAGAGATGTAGCGTTTCTTTGGGGAAGGGGCTATTCAGTGGCACCTTCCCCTGGATCTCTCAGGGCCTGCCACCATCGAGCTGCCTGAGGTGTGCTGTCTCAGTTGGCCACGTGTGGGCCAGCCCTGAATTTATCAGTGGCCAAAGCAAAAGGAGAACAAGCCCAAAAGTGGTTGATGTCTCAATAGGACCCTGACAAGATCAGGCGCCCTGGCCTTGAAATGCTGACTTGGCTTACGGCAAACAGCGACGTGTCCTTTGGACTTATGGCCCACTCGCACACCTGCGCCACCGGAGTTCATCCTGCACTGCGTCAAGCTCACCCAACAATCCAGTTTCCCCTCTGGGCTGCAGCCTCTGTGGGAAGAGGGCTGTCAACCACTCTTGTTTTACATGGGATAGTTTTCATTCCTACTTACAGAAAGAAATCAGGGAGTAAAAGGAGTGTGAATCTGGTCACTTCAAAGGGGTGTTTGGGGTGAGAGCTCTGCTCTGATTTCTGTCCTTTGTGAGTCAGGAGCGCCATCTAGTGAGTGGATGAGGCTGCAACACCCCACCCCATTGAACACCAGCTGTTTGAATGTGATTTCTTGGCTATGGGGTGTAACGTGGTGACACTGAAATAAAATCCCAGGGATTGTTTTGTGTTTTAGGGTCAACAGATCTCTACAAATACTTGAGAGCAAAGCATCTCTGGTGAGTCTTTGTGCCAGCCTTGGGATTTGGGGGAGTGACCTGCAGCTGCGTCAAGTTTCCTTGTTAGGTTGTGGCTGGCTGGGAGCGTCAGGTGGGGGACCTTGTGCCATGACCTTTTTGGAACAGGGAGCAGTTTGGTTTTTTGCCTCTGTAAACCTCTCTGGGTGTATGTGTGTGTGTGTGTGTGTGTGTGTGTGTGTGTGTCACACACACAGAAACAGACGCAGAGGAACACAGATTGAAAACACACTCACACATATCTCACTTTAAATGGGTCTCCCATTTAAAACAAGAGGACTTATCAGTTGCCTGAACAGGCTTCTTTCAGAAGAGGAATCAAAGGCCCGGCATTGATTGTTTGGATGACCTTTAGATGGATCAGTCTATGCACACATTATTAACATCAGAACATAAGAAGAGCCCAGCTGGATCAGGCCAAGGGCCCATCTTCCAGCTTCCTGTATCTCACAGCAACACACCAGATGCACGCACAAGACACTTGCATCTCACTGCCACTCCCCTGCATCTGGTTGGACAGCCCCCCCCCCCCCCCGGTCAGGGATGCCGCACCAATTGCCTGCACTGAGCTGGGAGGGGGTGGGCTAGATGGTCTCCCAGACCCCTTTCAACTCCAAAATTCTGGGAGAATGTTTCTCTCACAGTGAACCCAGAGGTCCTCATAGAACAGCTGCATGATTGACATGCATGGAGAGTCAGCACAGGCCATGACAGGGCGGGAGAGAAGCAGGACCCTGGTCTGTCTGTGTCTGTGCACATGCTTGCATTTTCAAGTCCTAATGCTGTACGTCCATGCGCTACTCTAATCTATGGCCTGTAGAGACCAAGGCATCCAGTGCTCAACTGGGCACATGTGCATGCTACCCATGTTTCATGCTACAACCCCATGTGCCCCCATTCCGTCCTTGTGCCCCCATCCCTTGTGCTCAACCAGCAAGAAAACCCTCTTGCAGAGCTTTCCCTCCTCGCCTCTATATATATATATATACTTTGAGCCTTGGATAATATTGTAAATAAAATAAATAGAAAATCAGCTGTCTGGACTAGATCTGACTGAAATAAATGTCCTTCTTCACAATTCTCCGCTGTGTTTTTATCCTCTTGAATTGGGATGGGGGCTGTTCCTTTTAACCTGGAAGAGACAAGCTGGGGATAGTCCCTAAGCCTAAGGGATCCCTGCATCAGATCATCTAAATCTTAGCAAGGAGTCTTTGCCTTTAGCTCTCTAGTCCAGCAGGGGTTCCCCAGAGAGGCTGACCAGACGCTTCTAGGAAGACCACAGCCTCACTCCCACGGAGATGCAACGTTTCTTTGGCGGAAGTGGATATTCAGTGGCACCTTCCTCTGGATCTCTCAGGGTCTGCCACCATCGAGCTGCCTGAGCTGTGCTGTCTCAGTTGGCCACATGTGTGGGCCGGCCCTCAATTTATCAATGGCCAAAGCACAAGGAGAACAAGCCCAAAAGTGGTTGACGTCTCAATAGGACCCTAACAGGATCAGGAGCCCTTGCCTTGAAATGCTGACTTGGCTTACGGCAAACAGCGATGCGTCCTTTGGACTCATGTCCCTTTCGTACACCTGCGCCACCGGAGTTCATCCTGCACTGCGTCAAGCTCACCCACCGATCCGGTTTCCCCGCTGGGCCGCAGCCTCTGTGGGAAGAGGGCTGTCAACCACGCTTGTTTTAAATGGGACAGGGTTCTTTCCTACTTTCAGAAACAAATCAGAGAGTACAAGGAGTGTGCAACATCCTGCAGGGAGAGCCTGATCCACCAGGGTCATGTGGCCTCTTAGGTACCCTGGAGCTGATAGATCTACAAAGAAAGCTGACCCAGGTGAGAGTTAGGGAATAATAGTGATAGCCAGTTAGCTTTGTTATTTTAATGCTGAGATGTTTCCCAGAAGTTTTATGCCTCTAGCATTTGCTGCCTTTTCTAGCTTTATGTAACCCTATGCATATAATAAAGTAAAAATGCTTTTACTAAGTTGTTTCATTGTCTGTTGGGAACAAAAGTTCAGAATCCTGCCTAGCCGTTCAGCAAGCTACCAAATACTCATTGAGGACTAGTAACTTGAGGATTGAGGCTTTAATTAAAGAAAGTGCTCAGTGCCTGCGAGGAATAGGATTAAGCCTAGAGGGTCACACTGGCACATATAGGGTTGTGGCTGAACTACTGATCAGGGGTCCTTGAGGGCTCTTGGGTTCGAGAACCAAGAACTCTGAGCACCCAAAAACCATATCGTGGGCCAACTTTCAGACGTGTCACATTCTGACTCAACAAACAGGTTCCTGAGTGGACTACAGTCTCGTCTCCCTGAAAGAGAACAATCAGCTGGCGACACGTGGAACTCCAGGTCCCCAGTTCAACCCCCAGCACTGGGGTGTATAAAGAGGGCAGCTCGGAGCTTTCCCTCAACAGAAGCGCCTGGAAGAAGACCAGATCAAGAGGATTCTGCTGATCCACTGGGTGAGTCCCTATTTACAAACCTTCCAAGATCTAGAGAGCACAGTGGACATCCCTGATGCCATTTCCACGGCAGAGAGTTTAACTGGCTTCAGTGTTCGGTCTCTGCCCCCAGGGAGCCCTGAACCATGATGGGGCTGGTGGTCAGGATCCAGGCTGCTCAGGTTGGGTTTGATCCCTCCCAGAATGGGCCCAGTGGCCACAGCCCAGTCCTGTTTCCCAGGATTCAAAGAGCCAACTGGATCCTGAGTGTCCACAAGGAAATGCCCTGATGGCCACAAACCTCAGGCTGGGACTCCAGGGCAGAAGGTTCACTATCCTTGCCAGGCTCTATTTTTCATTTATTTATTTTAGAGTTGAGTTATACCCATGGCATTGGAGTTGAGTAATATTGAGTTGTGGCCACAGCACTGTGGCCATAGGGGAGATGGTTTTCTCGTGGTTCTCTTAAGGGCACATGAATGGAAGAGGACAATGGGAGGGAAGGAGGCTTCTCAGCTCCCAAATGCCCTGTTAGCAATGGACTCACAGCCCAGTCCTCTCCAACTTTCCAGCACTGGTGCAGCCATGCCAGCAGGGTGCAAGCTACAGTGGGGGGGGGGGTTTGACAGTCAAGGGGGCCTCCTGAAAGGAAGGGAACATTTGTCCCCTGACTTTGGGGCTGCTTTGTGGCTGCACTGGTGCTGGAGAGTTGGATCGAATTGGGCCCTAATTCTTTAGAAAGAGTTGGCTCCCATAATAAGGCAGCAGAAAACCCAAAAAAGGTTTGCTTCCTGGAGAGCTTCAGGGTTTGAGATCCTGGCTACATTGCACCTCAGGACACTCGCTTACCGTGCACCCATTAAAGGATTGGGACCCAACAGGGGAAGACATTTTGTTTGAAACCTGAACAACACAACCCATTTGTGGATTGTGGAAGTGCCACAGTCGAAGGGCACTTTGTCGGGGAGAGGGGTCTTGGGGGACCCACTGAACTTCTTGTTTCCTTCCAGGACAGGCAGCCAGATCGAGATGGCTACTCCTGAATTCAAAGCAGACCTTGGTGATGTTACAGAAATGAAAATAAATGTCAGCTTATTTCTCTCCTCTGGCGGGTTGCCTAGCGCAGTGTCCAAGGAAATGCTGAACGTCCCCAAGGTAAGCAGCTCATCCTTCAAGCTGAGACAACATCCCTTTTAGGTCCTTTGAGGTGGGGATGGAGGTGGGGGAAGATCACAGGAGGAAAGGGGGTTTGGGGGTCTCCCTTAAGATCACGCACTGAGTGGAAAGGCTCTGGGGAGATCTCCATGATTAGTACCCATGAGGGGTAGGACACCTGCCTCTTGCTTTGCCTGCCCTTGAAAGGCAACCAGGAAAAATCATTTCAGCTGAGAAAGGGAGCGTGGAGTAGTGGTCAGACTGATCTCTAGAACAGTGCAGTCCCAAGGTTGAAACCCCTCCCCAAGCCTAGCAGCTTGTTTGGATGGCCTTAGGCAGCTTTGGCCTCCTCTCAGCCTGCCAACCTCACAGGGTGCTTGTGAAGAAGGGAGAGGGAGGGTCAGATGCAGCCAGGCCTACGAGGCTTCCACTTGTTCTTGTACGGTTGCCGTTCCCACCACTGCTGGGAGGTGGCCCAAATCCAGCCACTGGACCGGAGGCAAAAGATGGAATCCCATACGCTGCAGCAGGGTTAGCCACTTGCTCCAGAGAGACCCAGGTAAGCCCACCTGGTAGGAACATTTTGGGTCAGCTGAAATATTGGATGTCTATTGGGATATTTTTGAAGCTGTCTGTCTTTCTGTCTCTCTCCCTCTCTCTCTCCCTCTCATTAACCCATTTCTGCCCAGCGCACAGGTGTACACATTTGATCCCTGTTGCGTATACACAACGTTGGGCAGAAGTGGTTTAAACCCCACAGTGGTCCTGTGTGGATCTCTTTTTGGGATATTTTATACTGTCTGTCTGTCTGTCTGTCTGTCTGTCTGTCGTAAACTAGCAAGATTCTCCACAGGGTGTTTGTGTGTTACAGAGAGAGAGAGAGAGAGAGAGAGAGAGAGAGAGAGAGAGAGAGAGAGAGAGAGAGCTAGCTCTGTGAACACTTTGTGTGGAGCCCCTACAATTAGGGTGATCCCCTGAGATTCAGTGTTTTCCTGGGAAGTGGGTACTACCGAGATGGCTGACCTCTGCCTGGTCTGATGAAGTGGGCAGTTGTAGCAGATACAGAGCACCAAACCTCCCCCCCCCCCATTCAGGTGCATGTCCAGACAAGGGAGTGAGGGGTCAGCACTCCTGCTCTGGGTCAGGCTGCAGAGTCTGAGAGCCCCTCCTCTTCCTTGAAGTGGCCCACTTGCAGGGTCGTTGCCCACTGGCCGTTATGCTTCGTGTTCAGACCTTCATCAAGTCATTGTTCATCAAGTCATTGATGAACAAGTCATTGATTGTTCGTGTTCATCAAGTCATTGATGGCCTTCTTTCGTTTTCTGCTCCCGAGGGACCCAGGTAGGCCCACTGGCTGGACCTTTTCAGGTCAGCAGAAATACTGGATCTCTATTGAGATATTTTGTAAGCTGTCTGTCTGTCTGTCGCCCTCTCACTGTCTTTAACCCATTTCTGCCCAGCCCACAGGTGTCCATATTTGATCCCTGCTGTGTATATGCAACTTTGGGCAAAAATGGTTTAAACCCCACAGTGGTTCTGTGTGGATCTCTTTTTCAGATATTTTATACTGTCTGTCTGTCTGTCTGTCTGTCTGTCTGTCTGTCTGTCTGTCGTAAACTAGCAAGATTCCCCACAGGGGGTGTCTGTGTGTGACAGAGAGAGAGAGAGAGAGAGAGAGAGAGAGAGAGAGAGAGAGAGAGAGCTCTGGGAACATTTGTGTGGAGCCCTACTATGAGGGTGATCCCCTGAGTTTCAGTGATTTCCTGGGAAGGCTGGGATGACTGACCTCTGCCTGGTCTGATGAACTGGGCGGTTGTAGCAGATACAGACCACCAAACATCCCCCCCCCCCATTCAGCTGCATGTCCAAACAAGGGAGAAAGGGGTCAGCACTCCTGCTCTGGGTCAGGCCGCAGAGTCTGAGAGCCCCTCCTCTTCCTTGAAGTAGCCCACTTGCAGGGTTGTTGCCCACTGGCCGTTATGCTTCGTGTTCAGACCGTCCTCCTCTGCTCTCCCTTCTTAGACTCACCTCAACACCCAGGCAATGGCGCACCCTGCTCCGGCTTATGGGATTCCATCTTCTGCCTCCGGTCCAGTGGCTGGATTTGGGCCATCTCCCAGCAGTGGTGGGAACAGCGACCCTGCAACAGCAAGTGGAAGCCTCGTGGGCCTGGCTGCATCTGACCCTGGGAGCCTCCAGCCACAAATTCAACCCCAGCCTGGAAAACAGCTATATTATATTACAGTGGCCTTTGTAGGACCGGTATTTACCGCTTCCTATATGACCCGCACTTTAGATCTTATCTGAAGAGTTGCATGGAATTGAAGGCTTCAAGGAAATGACCACCGGAACGAAGACCCAGAGATGAGCATCCAGACCCAGTTGCGTTTCAACCTCCTTCAGAAATATCGTTCCCAACCTCTGCCTTCATTCCTTGGGCTTGTGCTATCACTAGGGGGGCTTCCAGGCAAAGACAACTTTGAGCTTCTAGCAGACCCCCCCCACTTTTACCTATTGCAACCATTCCACCCTCTGCTGTTGTGACCCTCCCCACACTGTTACAATATCAAACACACAACCTGAATGTAGCTACTGATATATTTATTCCTGTGAAAATGAACATGCAACCGGTCCACCTCCAATGATGTACAGCCTGATGGCATGATTTGGAGGGTGGGGGAAATTTAAAAAATTTTGGCCCTTAGTAGTGTCACTCCCCCCACGAAAGTCACCCAGTGTGTCCCGCACCCCCCGTACCCCATAGCTATGCCACTGCTCTGCTTTCCTCTTGCCCAGCTTCGTCTTTCTGGGGTTAAGGCTCTTTCTCCTGCTGCCTTCCTTGTAATTAAAACTTAATATGCATTGATTCATGGGTATGGTCCATTATTCTTCTCCTTAAGAAGGAGGTCTAAATGGCGCTTGACCCCCTGAAAAGTTGCCAGAGCAAAGGCCAGAGATAAAAGGCTCACCTTAAGAGAAAAAATGCAGAGGGGTCACGGCCAAGGGCAGGAGATGAGCAGGGACGCCTGCGCAGACACCTCCAGGTCCCCTGGGTGGAGGGTGAGGGGCAGGCCACCCAAGCCCCTGTTGAGAGGAGCTCTGTGCCACATTTGGGGTGGGGATGGGTGGGCCCTCCTGCCCACCCAAAGCTCTGAATGGCCTCAAATGGGATCCCTGGAAGCAATTTGGGGGCGTGTGTGATGGCACCACTGGGTCACCACTGAACCATGTCTGGTGTTCACCCAAACAATCAACCTGGGCCTTCAATTCCTCTTCTTCAAGAGAACTAATATGTCCTCTTCTTTTACATGGGACAGTGTTCATTCCTACTTACAGAAACAAATCGGGGAGTAAAAGGAGTGTGAATCTGGTCACTTCAAAGGGGTGTTTGGGGTGAGAGCTCTGCTCTGACTTTTGTCCTTTGTGAGTCAGGAGCGCCCTCTAGTGACTGGATGAGGCTGCAACACCCCACCCCATGGAACACCAGCTGCTTGAAAGTGATTTCTTGGCCATGGGGTGTAATGTGGTGACATCGAAATAAAATCCCAGGGGTTGATTTGTGTTTTAGGGTCAACTGATCTCTCTAAATACTTGAGAGCAAGGCATCTCTGGTGAGTCTTTGTGCCACCCTCGGGATTCGGGGGAGTGACCTGCAGCTGGGTCAAGTTTCCTTGTTAGGTGAGGGCTGGCTGGGAGGGCCAGGTGGGGGACCTTGTGCCATGACCTTGCATGACCCCAGAAGCCTCAGGTGACACCCCCCTTAGCGTTGCAATGCAGCCGTTGGTGTAACACAGCCCCAGGGGCATCATCGGAGGCTGTTTGAAGCTTTGGGTGGGCAGGAGGGCCCACCCATTCCTGCCCCATACCCCCCCCCTTACACACACACTGTGACGTTTAAGCCATAAACATGAGGACCCTGGAAGCATCAGGCACCCTTGCCCTGAAATGGTGACTTTGTTTTCAGCAAACAGGGACCTGTCCTTGGAGCACACGCCCCACTCATGCGCCTGCACCACTGGGGCTCATCCTGCACTGCCTCAGGCTCACCTGTTTCCCAGCTCCATGAGCTGCAGCCTCTGGGGGAAGAGGAAAAACAGGTCATTTTTTACGAGGGACATGAATATCAGTGTTCCCGAATGAACACACCCACGATTCTTTGGATTTTTGGAGAGGCAAACAAACAGGAGAATTCAGAGGACTTCTGACGTTTACTTGTTTGCAAACGGGACCCCCACACACTTGGAGGACCCCGAAGGATTACAATGAAGCAGGTTTTATAGGGTCTTTTAGATAGGGGAGGGGGACAGAGGACACAAAGAGAGAAAAAGTATCCAGGGGAAAATAACATACAGGTAGACACACAAACAACATTTGGCGTGTTATCAGTACAGGATGTTGACCTGAGGAGGACAATTCAATCCACGTTTGAATTACAGAGATATCGCATGACCACAGTTTGTTTACAGAGCTATCCCTTAGAGGGGGTCTGGCACTCTGACTCATCCCTTTTACCCTGACCTTTTTATTTGTTGATTGCCCAGATCTATGACCTTTCTGTTCACCCTTGCAGGCCCATACCAAGTTAACTGGTTCTCTGCGAGGGATAGCTTTTTTGGACAGAGAAGAGCCTTATGGGTCAACTGGGCATCTTGGGATATTTCCATGTTGTGCGCTGGGCATATTGATATCATCAGGAAGGAGGGCCAGCCAGAGTTGTGCCTGAGGGACATGGGAGATGAAGGATCAAAGGCACACTGGGTGCCAGCGTCCTCACCCCCAGACGGAGGAGAAGGGGTGCCGTGTTCCGGGTGCCCCCGATCACTTGGTGCTTAGATTGACTCCATCAGGTGAACAACTTGGGCAGTCCCACTAGAATCGTGTGTCAGCTGATTCCTCAGACAAATCCCTGGCCTGCCACTGGGCAAGCACCAGAAGCCAGCATGGTCTAAAAGCCTCCACAAGGATGGCCCCAAAGTCACTGATGGCCTCCTTGCATTTTCTGCTCCTGAAGGACCCAGGTAGGCCCGCCTGGTTGGACCTCTTCAGGTCAGCAGAAATACTGGCTCTCTATTGGGATGTTTTATGCTGTCTGTCTGTCTGTTGCCCGCTCACTCTTGTTAACCCATTTCTGCCCAGCCCACCAGTGTCCACATTTGATCCCTGTTGTGTATATACAACATTGGGCAGAAATGGTTTAAACCCGACAGTGGTTCTTTGTGGATCAATTTTGGGATATTTTATACTGTCTGCCTGCCTCAAACTAGCAAGATGCCCCACAGGGTGTGTGTGTGTGTGTGTGTGAGAGAGAGAGAGAGAGAGAGAGAGCTCTGGGAACACTTTGTGTGGAGCCCCTACTATGAGAGTGATCCCCTGAGGTTCCATGTTTTCCTGGGAAGGGGGTACTACCGAGATGGCTGACCTCTGTCTGGTCTGATGAACTGGGCAGTTGTAGCAGATACAGAGCACCAAACGTTCCCCCTCCCCCATTCAGCTGCTTGTGCAAACAAGGGAGAGAGGGGTCAGCACTCCTGCTCTGGGTCAGGCTACAGAATCTGAGAGCCCCTCCTCTCCCTTGAAGTAGCCCACTTGCAGGGTTGTTGCCCACTGGCTGTCATGCTTCGTGTTCAGACTATCCTCCTCTGCTCTTCTTTCTCAGACGCACCTCAACACCCAGGCAATGGCGCACCCTGCTCCAGCTTACGGGATTCCATCTCCTGCCTCCGGTCCAGTGGCTGGATTTGGGCCACCTCCCAGCAGTGGTGGGAACAGCGACCCTGCAAGAGCAAGTGGAAGCCTCCTAGGCCTGGCTGCAGCTGACCCTGGGAGCCAAGAGCCAACAATGTATTTCAATGTTGTAATGCAGCCACCTAGTGCTGGATTCTTAATTTGAAGATCGATATTGGGTCCTTTATCTATGAGGCTCACTTTCAGTCGTATCTGAAGAGGCTCATGAAATTGAAAGCTTCAAGGAAACGACAACCAGAGCGAAGACCCACAGATGAGCATCCAGACCCAGTTGTGTTGAAACCTCCTGCAGAAATACTGATCCCAACCTCTGCCTTTATTCCTTGGGCTTGTGCTATAACAAGGGTGGTGTCCAGGCAAAGACAACTTTGTGCTTCTAGCAGCCCCCCCACCTTGAGAAATTGCAACCATTCCACTCACTGCTGTGGTGATCATGATGCATCATCATCCCACGCGCCACATCATTAAAATTGTATCTTTAAATTATAATATCTTACACACAGCTGAAATGTATTTATTTCTGTAAAAACAAACAGGAACCAAAATGCACAATCCACAACAAAGTTTATATAATCTGATGTTATTATTTTAAAATAAATCAAATATTTTTGGCCAGTGGTGTCACCCTCCCCCTGTGCCTGTCACCCAGTGGGGCCCCTATCCCCGTACCCCCCCAGCATCAGCACTGCTTTGCACTCTCTTGCCTGGCTTTGTCTTTCTGGGCTTCAGGTCCAGTCACCTGCCCCCTTCCTTACCATTGATAACAAAATGCTGAGCTCACAATATAGAAATATCCCAAGATGCCCAGTTCACCCATAAGGCTCTTCTCTGACCAAAAGCCAGCATCTAAAAATCCCTCTTAGAGAACAGGCTAACTGTGGTATGTTCACAAGGGTAAACAGAAAGTCATAAATAAGAGCCATAAACAAATAAAAGGGATGCATAGAGAACCAGATCCTTTGTAATGGATATATCTGTAAACAAATTGCCGATGCGTATCGAATTGCCCTCCTGAACATCCTGAGGATCAAGATGTTGATCTGATAACCAAGCCAAATGTTTGTGGGACTGTTGGTCTGTTATTTTTCCCATGCTTGCCATGGATGTGTTTTGCTCTCTTTGTGTGCTCTTTTGTCCCCCCTCCCCTACCTAGTCTATCCTATAAAACCAGCATCATTGTAATTGTTCACGGTCTCTCCACGTGTGTGTGTTTGTGGAAGGCCCCGTTTGCAAACGAGTAAAACGTTAGAAGTCCTTTGAATTCTCCTGTCGCCTGTTTGTTTGCCTCTCCAAAAATCCAAAGAACCGTGTGTGTGTTCATTCGGGAACAGTTTTTGGTGCCTCGACTCGGATTGGAAGGCAAGGCTCTGCAGGGATCGAGACGAAGTCACTGCAGGGGACAGCGCACCGCCAGAAGGTAAAGTGAGTCGGCTCCCGCACCCCTTGTGTGCGTCCTGGCGCTGGGTTGTCTCTGAATCTGACCGTCTCCTTCTCTGCAAGAAAGAGCCCAGGAGAACGGAACTTCGCCCGCGGTAAGGTACAGTGCGCTTAGGTGAGAATTCTCTGTGGGAACCCGGGGGGGGGGGGACCCTGAAGTTTGAAGGGAAGTTCTGGTGTGGAGCTTCAGTGGGGAGGGTGATTGTGTTTGTATTACTGTACATACATATTGCTGATTGTGTTTGAATTACTGTACATATTGTTTGTATATTATTGTACATTTTGCTGTGTGTGTGTGCCCATCTCCGTGGCTTCAGAGCAAGGCCATGTGGTTCTCTGCCTGACTGAGTGTTGTGTGACTGAGATACGAATGAGAATATGAGTGTGTGTGTGTGTCAAGGCAGCAAACCCCCAGGTTTTGAAGGATTGGCCATGCGTGAGTCACTGTTTTGGGCAGCCGGTCCAGCTGAGACCTGGCTCCCAGCTCCCAGCCGGACCCAGCTGAGACACAGGAGGCCAGCCCCTGTGACAATTAAGATGAGGCACTCAGAGCCTGGGCCTGAAGGAAGAAACCCTTTGAAATGCATATTGGATAACTTTGAGTCTCTGGGAAGAGGAAACCCCACCCTTCTGAATGGGCGCATTACTGGCCAACTCAGAATTTCAAAGGCAGCAGTTGGTATTGTTGGCAACCTTCAGTCTCGGAAGACTATGGTATTGGAAGACTATGGTATCGCGCTCTGGATGGTGGTTCTGGCATATGTTGTTAACCAGGTCTCACTAGTTTCAGGAAGGCATTAGACACTGGATCCTTCCTGAGTTTCAACAAGGCCCCCTCCCTTCTCTCCTCCAGTGTTCTGCTTGCCTGCCCCTTCCCCTCAGTGTTCCTGACATCCCTCTCTTCTATCTGCTTGGCAATTTCATATGATGTGTTCTGTCTTCCCTTGTCTGAGAGACAAGATACAATTGTCTGAGAGACAAGATACAATTGTCTGAGAGACAAGATACAATTCGCTGTCTTGTTCATGGGTGCTCAGGATCAGGCTCATTTGAACTTAGTGTTTTTTAAGGCACTTACTACTAAGTGCATTGAAAAAGCAAACTTCTAAGCAAACTACACTCCGTGTTTGCTTAGAAACACAGCCTGCAAAACAATACATGTGCCCATTACATAGATCAGCAAAACTGAGTCAGTGAGATCCTAGGGGCCAGAATACAAGCTAAAAATGCTCAGATTGATTTAGAGAGACCCCAAAGTATAGTTTCCAGCTACAATAATAACCATGATTTGCTTCCTGCCTATTCAGGTAACTAAAAAAGACTAATTGCAGCTGCAACCAACCTAGACAATTGTCAAAAGTGTGTTTCTCTTTAAATACAACCTTTAATCATTCTTAATAACCTTTGGATTTCACAGGTATGAAATGCAGGAAGTCTGTGCTTTCTGTTTCCTCCCCTCCAAGAGAAAGGAAAGCTGGAGAAACCCTCCTAGCCTTTGTGCCTCAAGGCATGCACAGGGTGCAAAATAGTAGCCAAAAAAGGAAAGCCTCTAATGCCTAACTTTGCGATGCTATCTTTTGTTTTAACCCTTTTTGTTTCAGCAACAAGTAAAGAAAAAGAAGACAGCATTTGCCCTCCAGAGGACAAATTTACTTAATCTCATTTCCTTTACAGGATCTAAGCCCTGACGCCTATATCTGTATATATTTTAGTTTGGTTTAATACTAATCAAGTATTTCTTTTTCTAATGGAAAGATTGTCATGACAAATTCTTTTAATTCTACTTATGTTCTCTGCTTATATACATATAAATACTAAAATGTTCTATATGTTTGTTGGATGTGTGTGTGTGGTATGAAAGAAGCGCTTTGTCTGTCTTTGTTCTTGTTTGTTTTTGACTTATAGTGAAGTCTATCTGAAGCCCACATGACTTCCTTTCTGTAATAGGCCTGATATTCGTTGCAACAATTTTTATTATTTTTGTATATTGAGCTCATTACCATTTTTGGTACCATGGTTCCTTTTTTTCTGTTTTTAAACATGTAAGAGTACTCTTATCAAATGTACTTTATTTTCACACAAACCCCCCCTTATCCAAGAGGAAGGGAACATGAAGAATAACCCTAAGGTAATTGGACAAAACGTTTTGTTCCATCAATGATGAATATGTTCAAGGGTTACAGTCCCTCAGCAAATAATCTCTTAATGTTAAGATTTCACTCCATTGTAAAAACTATTGTGGTACAATTAATATTTTGCATTCTCTTAATTCTACGTATATGTTAAGAAAGAAAGAAAAAAGAGGGAGAAAGAGAGAAAAGCGAAGAGGAATGAGCTGTGCAAGTGTTTGCAGAACCAACTTGAGTCCTCCTTGAAGGAAAAACCCAGGTTCTCTCCAGCTCCCAGGGAATCAAAACAGTTGTGAATAAGAAAAGAAACAAAAGCAAAAGTTGGGAAAAAAAAATCAGATTTGGCTGACTGTAGCGTGTAAAGCTCATGATGTGTTCCAGTTTTCCTCTGTCTTAATGGTAAGAAATTGCACTCAATCAGAGGTAGCCCTGGACAACTGGTTTACTTTCTCTGTGGAGAATGTGTTAAAACACCTAACCTTTTGTGCTCAACAAGAATGTAAGCAAAGTCAACACAGTGTCTTTCTGCTACTGTATTTGTACTGTATTTGTATTTTTGTACTGTTATTACCTCTTCTCTAGTTCCTACAGCAAACCAACCAACAAGCAGGCCATGTACAGAGTTCTGTAACAACACCAGCCCTTTAAGGTTGAACAGTCCAAGAAAAAGAGAGAGAAAATGGAATCAAGAGCCACATGGCCTGACCAACGGAACTTTGAGCTAAGAGAAACTGACTGAAGTAAAAGTACCAGACATAGCCAATAGTGGGAGGGGCCAAATCACGCAATTGTATTTCGAGGAGGTTAGATAAAAATACAGGAAGCCCCCTTCCCCAAAAATATGTATTGTTGTTTATTGTCTGTTGTAAATCAATGTCTGTGTGCAGGTTTAAAGCTAGCAAATTGCCTCTATTCCAATACTGCACTCCCTGAACTGCTATTCTCACAATGTTTTAAGTTTCCTATGTTTAGTAAATTGTTGCATCTTATCTTTGTTTGAGACCAAAGCAACTAAAAGAGTCTGAAGTAGGTGCAGTATCTGAATGTTTGATATCAACAGGAGTGTCTAGATAAAGGAGGGTGAGAAAACAAAGAAAGGACCTAAACATCTAAGATCAAGTTAACTAAAAAGTTGTGGTAACAAGTATCAGAAATAACTTTAATTTATTCCAAGTGCTAATAGCCATGCTGGTTGTGTTTAACTGTTTGAATGTAGGGACACAACTAAATAAGCCTCTGTCACTAACCTGTATTATGTTCCAACAAAATGTCCAGCATTGTGTCTGTGACCACATGAGAAACAGCCCCCTGGATCAGGCCATAGGCCCATCTGGTCCAGCTTCTTGTATCTCACAGCGGCTCCGCCGGATGCCCCAGGGAGCACACCTAGTGGCAAGAGACTTGCAACCTGGTGCCCTCCCTTGCATCTGGCATAGCCCATTTCTAGGGTCGGGGGGGTGCACATGCACATGATGGCTTGTGGCCCGTGATGGATTTTCCTCCAGAGACTTGTCCGGTCCCCTTTTGAAGGCGTCCGGGCGGATGCCGTCGCCACATCCTGTGGTGGGGAGTTCCACAGACCTACCACACATGGAGTGAACAAGTATTTTCTTTTGTCTATCCTGTCTCTCCCCACGCTCAATTTTGAGTGGATGTCCCCTGGTTCTGGTGTTATGTGAGAGTGCACGGAGAGCATCTCTCTGTCCACTTTGTCCTCCCCATGCATGATTTTGTATGTCTCAATCATGTTCCCCCTCAGGTGTCTCTTTGCTGGGCTAAGGGAGCTCAGGCGCTGTGGCCTTTCCTCATAGGGGAGGTGCCCCAGCCCAGCAATCACCTTAGTGATCTTTTGTACCTTTTCCATTTCCAATATCTCCTTTTGAGATGTCTCAAATGTGTTCCAACGCAGAGAAAGTGTACCCTGAAATGCACTGCTTAAGAAACCACATTGACCCCTTGAGTATGTGTTTTGCTTTGCTAACTTTTCTTTTCTGCTTTATACTCAGAAATCATGAGAGCTTTACCATTATCATCTGCAGTGAGCTCCCAAAGCAGGGTCAGTGCAGCTAACTCCAACCAACACATCCACTGGACAAGCTCACGCAAGTCCAGCGCTACATGGACCTAACTTCCAACCAATGTTGGTTCAGACCTGAAGACGGTTCCTGCCTGTGCTCCTCTGGACTGAGACAAATGGTGGAGGCAACTTGGCTGTGAAAGAGACCAGACCTCTTTTCCTCAGCCTGTGTGCACCCACTGAAAGAAGCGAGGGCAAGATCGAAGATACACCGGTCCCTCGCCATACACCCCCAGATGGAGATTCAACACGGGAGGTACCAACTTGTCAGGTCCCTGACTACACACAACATCGCCTAGAAGACAGCTGCTGGAAGATGAAGAACACCTTGCTCACCTGATGCTGAAAGATATGTTGGAGATGGACCTGCTGAAGGGACTCACGGCAGATAAATAATGAGCTGTTATGAGCATGTATGATTTCTTTGGATGAAGTTGTTTTAATGTAGCATTTTTATTTTCTATTCATTCTATTATTTTCCATTCTATCTTCAGTTTGTGTTTGCTTTCCTGAATGTAATTCCAGTAACTTCTGTATTTTGTACCAAAACTTTGGATTATGCCTGTATTTCACATTAATTTAGGTAAACCTCACTTAAAAGTTGCTAGACAGGCGCTGGAACCAAAGAGCTAATATGCATTTTAGCTGACACTGCTGGCCCAGTTTACCTGCATCCTGGGTGATTAAGGGAATTCCCTCCATTCATACCCTGACTTTCACATTTATCTCCAAACATTCTGCCTACATGTAAGCAACCTTTCAATATCCTTAAAAACTAAGAGAGTTTGGCTAGCAAATAGTTACTCTCCTGAGCACCCAAACATAGAGTCACTCTCCAGGGTGTACAGGCTGCTCACAGACCAGACACCCAGACAAGTAGCTATGTTTGCACTTTAAATTCACTCTTTGCCCTTTTGTATTCAGAATGCTCTGTAGAAAGTGAACTAAAACTACACCACCCTGGTATACCTAAAAGTGGTCTGGATTTATGATTCCTATCAAAGTAAAATGTGTGTTGATGTATTTTTTGTTTTGTTCAGCCCAAGTTTACCAAGCTAATTTGACTTTCTGTTTACCTTGTTGTTTATCAGGAGGGAAACTGATAACAATATGCTGAGCTCACAATATAGAAATATCCCAAGATGCCCAGTTCACCCATAAGGCTCTTCTCTGACCAAAAGCCAGCATCTAGAAATCCCTCTTAGAGAACAGGCTAACTGTGGTATGTTCACAAGGGTAAACAGAAAGTCATAAATAAGAGCCATAAACAAATAAAAGGGATGCATAGAGAACCAGATCCTTTGTAATGGATATATCTGTAAACAAATTGCCGATGCGTATCGAATTGCCCTCCTGAACATCCTGAGGATCAAGATGTTGATCTGATAACCAAGCCAAATGTTTGTGGGACTGTTGGTCTGTTATTTTTCCCATGCTTGCCATGGATGTGTTTTGCTCTCTTTGTGTGCTCTTTTGTCCCCCCTCCCCTACCTAGTCTATCCTATAAAACCAGCATCATTGTAATTGTTCACGGTCTCTCCACGTGTGTGTGTTTGTGGAAGGCCCCGTTTGCAAACGAGTAAAACGTTAGAAGTCCTTTGAATTCTCCTGTCGCCTGTTTGTTTGCCTCTCCAAAAATCCAAAGAACCGTGTGTGTGTTCATTCAGGAACACCATTAACGCTTCGCATGCATTGAATCCTGTGTCTGGTCCATTATTCCTATTAGTAGGAAGGGGATTTCTGTCCTGCTTGTCCATGTGAAAAGTTCACAGAGCAAAGGCAAAGAATAAATGGCTCACCGTCCCTAAGAAGCTTGTCTTCTTGAAAAAAAATGCAAGGGAATTTTCCCACTCTTTCCATGGGAACTTTCTTTCATGGATGGGGAGCAGATAACTCAAAAGTGCTCCTGCCCTCAGCAGTGTGGTCTGATGAACTGCAGCTGTGCAGGCACATGAGTGGGGTGTGAGCTCCAAATGCGCACCCTTGGCTGAAATCAAAGCCCCCATCTCAGGGCAAGGGCGCCAAGCACCGCCAGAGGCCTGGTTGTCCAGCGCATGAAGCAGGAGAAGCTGAGTTTTTCTGCTCGCCTCCTGCTTCATCATCTAACTTCAGCTGTTCCAAGGCCATCTGTGCGCAGCGAATCAGTACCCTGCAAATTGGGTAAGAGGCGGCTTTTTCAAGTGAGAGCCCCTCCTCTTAGCAGGGGGAGAGGAACCGGCCCGCCTCCCCCCAGCAGTGGCTTTTCCAGTGGGTTTTTGCTGGGGTCCTTTTGCTTTTTTTTAAGATTGTAGCCTTTTTGAAACAGGGAGCCATTTGAATTTTTTGCCTCTGTAAACCGCTCTGTGTGTGTGTGTGTGTGTATGTGTGTGTGTGTGTGTGTGTGTGTGTGTGTGTGTCACACACACACACAGAAACAGACACAGAGGAACACAGATTGAAAACACACACACATATCTCACTTTAAATGGGTGTCCCATTTAAAACAAGAGAACTTGTTAGTTGCCTGAACAGGCTTCTTTAAGAAGAGGAATCAAAGGCCCGGCATTGATTGTTTGGATGACCTTTAGATGGATCAGTCTATACACACATTATTAACATCAGAACATAAGAAGAGCCCAGCTGGATCAGGCCAAGGGCCCATCTTCCAGCTTCCTGTATCTCACAGCGGCACACCAGAAGCACACACAAGACACTTGCATCTCGCTGCCGCTCCCCTGCATCTGGTTGGACAGCCCCCCTGTCAAGGATGCCGCACAAATTGCCTGCACTGAGCAGGGAGGGGGTGGACTAGATGGTCTCCCAGACCCCTTTCAGCTCCAAAATTCTGGGAGAAGGTTTCTCTCACAGTGAACCCAGAGGTCCTCATAGAACAGCTGCAGAATTGACACGCATGGAGAGTCAGCACAGGGTAAGACAGGGCGGGAGAGAAGCAGGACCCTGGCCTGTCTGTGTCTGTGCGCATGCTTGCATTTTCAAGTCATAATGCTGTACGTCCATGCGCCACTCTAATCTACGGCCTGTAGAGACCAAGGCATCCAGTGCTCAACTGGGCACATGTGCATGCTACCCACGTTTCATGATACAACCTCATGTGCCCCCATTCCGTTCATGTGCCCCCTATTCTGTCCATGTGCCCCCATTCCGTCCTTGTGCCCCCATTCCTCTTCCTCCCCAAAGGGGACCCTTCACAAGAAAAGGAACGGCCGTGGAGCCATCAGCACCTCCTCCGCCAGGTACAATCCATAAGTGACATCACAATGTCATGCGTCATCATGATGTCACTGCCCCCCCCAGGTGCCGGGGCTTCACCTTCTGCCTCTGCAAACACACACACTCACCCCCCAGGAATGAGTGCTTTGCTGAGGAGTTGGAAACATTTACAGGCTCAAAGGCCACTGTGCAGACACACGTTTCGTTTCTCTCAATGGAGAGATGTCTGTTCAGATGCTACCTGGGCAAAGTGTTTGGAGCCACCATCAATGGGGTGGGGGGCAACCTTGGAAGGCATCGCAGTGCCCAGAAACTAGTGAGGGTTATTACAGAGCAGCTGGACCAGCAAGAAAACCCTCTTGCAGAGCCTTCCCTCCTCGCCTCTGACCTCACATCTCCTACCAAATTTGTATGGTCACATAAACCATCTGAACTGCTTCCACCTTCTCTGTTACCCTGAGAACTTCCTGGCAGAGCCATATGTTTGTGTGTGTGTTTGTGCGTGTGCGTGTGTGTGTTAAGGCAGTGTATAAATACTGGTGGTGGTGGTGATGACGATGATTAAAGGTAAGGCACGGTCAGGATCCCTGGCAAGCCTAATGACTGGACTTGGTGGGACTAATATAGATATTTGTTTACACACACATATGTATATAAGCCTTGGATAATATTGTAAACAAAATAAATAGAAAATCTGCTGCTGTCTGGACTAGATCTGAAATAAATGTCCTTCTTCACAATTCACAGCTGTGTTTTTAACAGATGTACCTCTCGAATTGGGGGGGGGGGGCTGTTCCCTTTAACCTGGAAGAGACAAGCTGGGGATAGTCCCTAAGCCTAAGTGATCCCTGCATCAGATCATCTAAATCTCAGCAAGGAGTCTTTGGCTTTAGCTCTCTAGTCCAGCAGGCCTTCCCCAGAGTGGCTGACCAGACGCTTCTAAGAAGACCACAGCCTCACTCCCACGGAGATGCAACATTTCTTTGGGGGAAGGGGCTATTCAGTGGCACCTTCCCCTGGATCTCTCAGGGCTGCCTGAGGTGTGCTGTCTCAGTTGGCCAAATGTGTGGGCCGGTCCTGAATTTATCAATGGCCAAAGCAAAAGGGAACAAGCCCAAAAGTGGTTGAAGTCTCAAAAGGACCCTGGCAGGATCAGGTGCCCTTGCCTTGAAATGCTGACCTGGCTTACGGCAAACAGCGACGTGTCATTTGGACTCATGCCCCACCCGTACACCTGCGCCACCGGAGTTCACCCTGCACTGCGTCAAGCTCACCCAACAATCCGGTTTCCCCGCTGGGCTGCAGCCTGTGTGGGAAGAGGGCTGTCAACCACTCTTGTTGTAAATGGGACAGTGTTCACTCCTACTTACAGAAGCCAATCCGAGGGGTGTGTCCAGTCCCTTGGGGTAGAGGGTAGTGGGTGCAACATCCTTCAGGAGAGCCTGATCCACCAGGGCCATGTGGCCTCACAGATGGCTTGGAGCTGAAAGGTCTACAAAAGAAAGCTGACCCTGGTGAGAGTTAGGGACTAATGGAGATAGCCAGTCAGCTTTGATATTTTAATGCTGAGATGTTTGCTAGATGTTTGATGCCTCTAGCATTTGCTGCCTTTTGTAACTTTATACAACCCTATGTATTTAATAAAGTAAAAATGCTTTTACTAAGTTGTTTCATTGTCTGTTGGGGACAAAGGTTCAGAGTCCTGCCTAGCCATTCAGCAAGCTACCAAATACTCATGGAGGACTAGTAACTTGAGGACTGAGGCTTTAATTAAAGAAAGTGCTCAGTGCCTGCACGGAATCAAATTAAGCCTAGAGGGTCTCCGTGTCCCTGGACTGAGACACTGGCACATACAGGGTGGTGGCAGTACTACTGAGCAGGGGTCCTTGAGGGCTCTAGGGTTCCAGAACCAAGAACTCTGAGCACCCAAAACCCCGGGAGTATACGACACCCCCCCCCCGGTAACACAGCCCCAGGGGCTTCATTTGAGGCTATCTGAAGCTTGCGGCGGGCAAGAGGGCCCACACATTCCTGCCCCATAGCCCCCCTCTCTCACACACACACTGTGAAGCTTAAGCCATAAACATGAGGACCCTGCCAGCATCAGGCACCCTTGCCCTGAAATGCTGGTTCTGTTTTCGGCAGACAGAGACCTCCTCGATCCTTTCACTTGGAATGACACCCAAACCCCGGCCAAATTCCAAACCCTGGCCCAGGGGCCAGATGTGGCCCATGGCCAGCCTCTCTCCAGCCCATGGCCAGCCTCTGGTCCTCTGGCACAGTTGACCAAACACTACCGGAGCTGTGCTTGTGGGGTGGGCGAAGGGGGGTCCAGTTAAGTGTGTGCTTTATTTCTGTGGTGCGTTGGTTCTTGGAGAAATCCTGGAAATTTGAGCCCACTCATTCATTTACTCATCCGTCTAAGTTCCACCTCTAATATATGTGTTTAAATAGTAAATGTTGGGATGGGGATGATGGAGAAGCTGCAGAAGAGAAGCTGCAGAACAAAGAGCAGATGTCTGGAGGCTATGATGGGATGGGGATGATGGACCAGAAGAGTTGGCCAAGAATCGGACCAAAGGAGACCCGCAACAGGCTTAAGGATTTTGGGATGAAATCTTTATTCCCCAAAGGCAACCCAGTCACCAGGGACTGGAGAGGAATGCCGTTTGTGGTTCTTAAGGAACTGGGTCTGTTGACAGGTCATCTTGGCCTCCCTTCAGCCCCTGAAGGATGGTCACCTCCGTCTGGTAACGTTCCCGAAGAAACTGTATGGGAAATGATATTTGCTCAGCAGTGCTGATCACACTGGAGATTTCTGGACCATCACCCTGGCCCTGGATTTGTAGGAACAAAGCAAAGAAAGGGCAGGAACAGTGATGATTTTGGGTGTGGAGATGAAGGGCTCAAGACCTTGCAAACTGCAGCATCTAGGCTGGCTATCTCCCTCCAAGGACCTCAGGGGAGCAGACAAAGTCTTCCCCTCCCTCCCGCTATCTTCACAACCACCCTGCAAGGTTTGGAGGCTGAGACACCCAACCAGCCGCCTGGCTGAGACTGGGACTGCCAGTTCTACCTGCCACTCTAACCACTACTCCATCCTTCCTATCTAGCTGTGCCCACGACAATGAGCTTGTCTTCTCTCACTCACAGCTTCAATCAGCACAGAAGGGGATGAGTCCTGAAGGGTGGCAAGTCCTGCATCTTACAGGGATGAACAGCGCCTGCCGGGCCACTCCTAGGACGCTGCAGGGTCTGACTGCAAGGGGAGGTAGCAGGCAAACACACTTCCCTTCCACTGAACTGATTTTTCCCTGTGGTCTTTCAATGGCTGACAAAGCAGGGGTCAGTCCTGTGCCCCTTTGCTTGGGCCTGGCCACCCACTGTGTGATTTTATAGTGTGTCACCCAAAACTCAGACCGTCCCCCCACCTCTATCCCCATTTCAGAGACACTCAGAAGGCAAGTTGAATCTATGCAGAGAACGGCCTGCTCACCTGGCGCAAGTTTGGTGTTTCCTTGGACACTGTGCTAACCCAGCCCTCCGAGGGGGTTCCCATGTTGCTATCTAGACTCGCCGAACAACTCCTGGACTCCTCAAAAGCAGGAGCAGCAAATGCATGCCAGTCCTGAAAGAGAGCAAGCAGTTCAGGGTGTGAGTGGACTCCCCTAAGACACCCACCCAGTGTCCTTAAGAACCCGAGAAGAGCCCTGCGGGATCAGGGCCAGGCCCCTCTAGTCCAGCTTCCTGCGACTCACAGGGGCCCACCAGATGCCTCGGGGAGAACACAAAACACCGCAAGATACTTGCATCTCGCTCCCACCTCCCGGCACCCAGCATTCTATTGACACTCACACCGCCCCCAGCAAAGATACGAGTTTGCAAGTGAGTTGAACCCTCTCCGGCGTCCTAATTAGAACTGCCCTTGTGAAATGGTTCGTCCAAGCCAACTTGCCCCACCTCTTAATGAAAAGCACTCTCTGTCTCTTCCTCAAGAGTTCAGAAACCATTTTTTCTCCCATGGCATCCCATTGTGGCTGGTATTTTTGCTTGTTTGTTGCAACACATGACCAGGCACGGTGGGTGGTCCTCCCCTGGTGCCACCCTTGGGGGGGGGTGACACCACAAATGACGCAAATCACAGTAATAATACCATCGTGTTATATATCATTTGATGTGTAATTGATAGCAGAACGCAGTGAAATGAACCCAAGTGATTTATCTCCATAGTATAAAAAGTTAAGGCCCAAACCCCCAAAACAAAAATGCAACCCTTATATAACCATTTAAGAACATAAGAAGAGCCCCACTGGATCAGGCCAAAGGCCCAGCTAGTCCAGCTTCCTGTATCTCACAGCGGCCCTCCAAATGCCCCAGGGAGCACTTGAAGGCATAAAGGCAAGATTTCAATCTGTATTCCTCTGTGTCTGCTTCTGTGTGTGTGACACACACACACACACACACACACACCCACAGAGCGGTTTACAAAAAAACCAAAGGGCAAAAAAATCAAAGGGCTCCCTGTTCCAAAAAGGCTCACAATCTGATAAAATGCAAAAGGACCCCAGCAAAAACCCACTGGAAAAGTCACTGCTGGGGGGAGGCGGGCTGGTTCCTCTCCCCCTGCTAAGAGGATGGGCACTCCTTTGAAAAGGTGCCTCTTACCCAATTTGCAGGCTGCTAATTAGCTGCGCACAGATGGCCTTGGGACAGCTGAAGTTGGGAGAGCTTGGGCCTTGGGAGAGCTGAAGCCTCTGGCGGTGCTTGGTGCCCTTGCCCTGAGATGGGGACTTTGCTTTCAGCCAAGGGCAAGGGCTTTGATTGCAGCGCAACCTCCTGGTTTTAGAAATGGGTTATGTCAGAATGCCAGATGCAAGGGAGGGCACCAGTTCAGTTCAGTTCAGTAGACCTTTATTGTCATAAAATACAGAGAAAGAACAAAACAAAACAAAAATATACAAAGACACCACAACATAGACATCAGTCTTTTCCTCACATACTGCCCAGAGTTCCAGAGCTCTGCCTGGCAATTACCCCAGATAAAAAGGCAGCGACCCTATCAAGGGTCTCAGAGTCAGATGTGGAAAGGAGAGACTGAAGCATGATTGAGTCCTCCCAGCCCTGCATCCTAGTTAGCAAAGGGCCTAGATATTTCTTGCGTGAGACGTCATGAAGTGGGCAGTAGAAAAGGGTATGTGTTATGGTCTCAATACAATCCCTACCACACTTGCATTTCCTCTCCGAGTAGGGAATACCACTGAACCTGCCCGATAACACGGCTGATGGAAGAGCATTACATCTTGCAAGTGTGAATGCTCTCCGAGCCTGTGGGCACTCCAGGTGATAAAAGAAGGAGGCCAGTTTCCCAAAACTGATTGGAACATGGAGATAGAGTGGAGAGCATGTGGTTCTGGCGGCACTAAACAGCTCTTGTTGTTCGATGTCAAGAATTCTTTCTTTGACGATTCTGTAAGCAGCATCACACCCAATCATGCCTAGCTCTGCAGTGTCCAGCCCTATTGACTTGAGCTTGGTTAGAAGATCAGTGATCTCTAATGGCAGGACTGAATCCGACAATAACTGGAGCATTAGACCAGAGGAGGTAGGGTTAAATAAAGTCCTAAACCAAAATTTCAGTAATCTAAGCCAAGCAGTCGTCTTTAGCCGAATTAACCCCACCTCAAGACACAGAACCGAGTAGGGAACGCACCTGGGTAAACCCAAAATCTTCCGCAGAAAGGAGGCTTGAATGCGTTCTAATGGTTGGCTAGTAGCCTTATACCAGACGGGAGAGCCATAAAGGACCAGGGAAAGAATTTTTCCCTTAAACGCCTCCAGAGCGGCTGGAACATAACCATTGCCGCAGGTAAAAAAGAAACGGGAAATAGCTGAGGACGCCAGTTTGGATGCGTTCTGCACTGCCTTACGATGAAAAGCCCAAGTGAGCCTGTAATGGAAGTTGATTCCCAGGTACTTGAAATGCTTAACCTGCTCCATTTTATTGCCATTACAAGACCACTTAAAAGCCTTCCATCTATTGGCAAATATCATTATCTTAGATTTAGCATAGTTGATTTGCAATTTGTTGGACAGAAGATACTCTTCAGTGCGATTCAGCAGACGTTTTAGGCCAATCCTAGTACGGGATATCAGTACTGCATCATCCGCATACAGAAGTAGCGGCACTTGGCTTGCGCCAAGCTTCGGGCAATGGCTATCTACTTCCTTCAGGGATGGGGCAAGGTCGTTTAGAAACAGATTGAAAAGCATGGGGGCCAAGACACAGCCCTGTTTGACCCCTTTGTTGGTAGCGATGGAATGAGTTAGATTCCCACTCCAGGAGCGTCTAACCCTGCATGAAGTATTTAGATGGAGGGACCTAATCAGCAGCAACAATCTTTTATCAATCCCCATGTTTTCCAACTTGGACCAAAGAAGCTCCCTATCCACAGAATCGAAGGCACCTTTCAGATCAAGGAAGGCTACATAAAGGCGAGCCTTGCATATCCTAACCTGCTTATGGGCCAAATGAGATAGGATCAAACAATTGTCCAAAGTTGATTTGCCCCGACAGAAGCCAGATTGCTCGGGGCCTAAGATGCCTTGCGAAGTAACCCAGAGAGTAAGTTTATTGCATAGATATTTAGCATAAATCTTACCTATTACAGAAAGCAAACTAACGGGCCGAAAATTTCCTGGTGTGGTAGGGTCACCCTTTTTATGGATAGGAATAACTGTCGCTGTAAGCCAGACATTGGGCAATAGGCCAGAACTGTCAATCACTGTAAAGACGTGGGCAAGTAACTGGGCCCACCATTCCGGATCGCCTTTTAAAAGCTCAGGTGGTATTTCATCTGGACCTGCAGCCTTCCCTGGCTTCAATTGCATAATTAGTTCTTTAATTTCCTCAGGGGTCACAGGAGGCCAGATAGGCAGATCCACAGAGGTGAAGTCAGGGTAGGCGTCTGGGGATTTGCTCTTATCGTAAAAAATGTCTGTGAAGTGTTGAACCCATGTAGATGATGGAATAATAGCAGGGTCGTATGTTTCTGATCTACACGAACCTGCTACAACTGCCCAAAATTGTTTATTATTTTTTTGTTGAATTGCTTGATGCAGCTTGTTCCACTGAGTTAAAACAAACCTTTTCTTTTTCTCTGTCAATAAAACATTTAGTTGTTTTTTAAGGATAGAGTATTTAACCAAACACTTGGAGTCATTGTACTTTCTAAAATCTAAATAAGAAGCCCTAATACACACCTTAAGATTCCTACATTCACTGTCAAACCAATCCTTTTTGTCAAATGCACCACAGGATTCAACCAACTTAGGCTTCGTACTCAAAACCTTAAAAACGTGACCAATAAAACCTTCAAAGGATTTGATTTGAACAAGGGGATCCGGATCCTGTAGAATGGCTGATAAAAAATCTCTGCTTGCTGGTTCCGTACTTAGACGATGGAAATTTGGGGAAAGGGCGCTGTTAGCCACAATTTTATACCTACCCTCTGGATTTGTATCCATCTCAGCTTGTGATGGAACACTCCCAGAATGGAGGTCAAGGACCAAGATTAAAGGTAGATGGTCACTAAGGGTTAGGTCCCCAATGGCAAAATCTTTCACATGATGTTTCATTTTAGTGGAAACTAAAATGTAATCCACAACGCTGGCACCACGAGAGGATACAAAAGTAAATTCATCAGCGTTGGGGAACTCTCTTAGACCATTGAGCCAGATCATGTTAGAGCTGATGGAAAACTTAGCAAGGGCCATACCATTAGCATTATAGTATGCATCTTTGGACCGCCTGCTTAGTGCGCAAATGGGGGGGAGGGAGCTGTCATCAACCACATCCCAGGCTCTGCGAAAGATATCTGCTGAATTTCCCACCCTGGCATTTAAATCGCCCAGCAAAAGAATTTCAGCATGGGGGTGGGCCCTCTTAAGGTCATTCATACATGATGATAGATCATTCCAGAGCTGGGTCCTTTGTAAACTATTAAGCAAAGGAGGGATATAAGTGTTGACGCAAATTAAGTCAATGTCTGCAAGAGACACCCTCAGTGCTTGTATCTTGCAACAGCCTGGAATGATGTCTAGAGGGCATGACTTAAACCGCTTCAGTACAAAGCTGGCTAAACCCACCAAAGGACGACCATTAGAGGTGGATTTAGTTGCAGGTACTACAAAAGCCTTGTAGCCAGGGATATACAGATGGTCCAAAGCCCATGTCTCCTGCAACAGAATAATGTCAAAGGTTCTAAGATAGCTTAAGAAGCCACTGTCATTTTTCTTATTCTTCCACCCTGCAATGTTCCAGGAAAGAATTTTTAGTTGGGAAGAAGTAGCAGGGGCTGGAGAAGCATTAATTAGTCAATCTTTGCTTCCTGATGGACACTCAGCACCAGAAGGATGATGAGACATGCAGCTACTCAGGGCTAAGTTGGTCACCGGAGATGGTGTAAAATCCCTGGAATAAGGGACGGGAATTGCCTCAGTGGCTACTTCTAAAGCAGATTGATGAGCAGATGCTGGCACTGGAAGGGTCAGAGAATGGATTTCATAGGTCGAAGTTTCCGTATTATAATTGAGAAGTTCTGCTTTAACCCTGTCCAGGGATCTGATAATATTTATTTGTTCTGGTCTTGTGAGTTCCTTAAAGGCGCTGATGGCACCCTCCACAATGTCATCCCCCTCCAGCTGTAATTCCATTATCAGATCTTTAGCCACCAATGCAGGAGGATCTGCCCTAGGGCCTTGTTCCGTTGACAAGGGGCCTTTGGGGGCTGGGAGCGCCCTTGCAATGAGTGAATGGTCGTCAGTAGGTAAATGCATTGGGAGGGCAGTAGTAATTGCGTTAGCTGAACCTGAATTTTGGTCATTCACTTCTATGTCCCCAAGGAACCTGGAGGGTAGGTGGGAGCCAGGAATCTTTGGCAAAGCTTTACAGGACACAAGAGCTGATTCCAATTCCTCATCGCAGGGAGCAGCAGATGTTGCCCCTGATGGTACCCCATCCAGGGCTTTAGATAAGGAGTTCATATTAGGCTGTGATGAGCTTGGGGAAGATGACAAGACCTGGGCTAAGTCTCTAGGCAATTGTTGGATAGCCACAACATGAAGCAGGACCTCCTCCGCGTTAGTTGAATGGCACTGCAAACCCACTCCATTGAGATAATCCACCTCACTGGCCGATTCATTCATCAGCACAGGCTTAAAGGCTTCAGAAGGAGAGCTATCCATAGACTCATCTGCTCCAGTTAGGGGGGGTATGCAGACAGAGGGTGACTGAGCTCCCATCATCTCAGAAATCAACGAAGAATGTGCCTGGTCTGGTGCTTGAGGTTCGGTGCCAGCGCCAGAAGGCTGGACCTGCCATTTGCTATTAGAAGCTGCACCAGTTGAACAGCCAATTGTTGAATTAACTGGCTGGGAGAAAGCAAAAGCCTGTGGCTTGCGCAGTGAAGATTTCAAGTGAAGCAAAGCATTTCCCAGAGAGTCAGCTGCAGACCTTAACTCATTAGCACAAGGCAGCACCAAGGGGCTTGAATCAGGAGAAAAGCAATTGGCAACTCCCACGCTCTGGGTACGATTATCTCTCCTCCAGCGACTGGGCACAGAGCCAGCCTGCGCAAGGCTGGATGGAAGGAGAGGAGGGGGAGGCTGCATTTTGTACCTTGGGAGCAGAGGTTTAATAATCAAGTCGGTAAACACCCTCCGCAAGAAAATGCCAAAGGACCGAAGAAACAAACTCTTCCCATGCAGCTGGCCTGGGATCTGAGAGGTGCCAAACTTCAAAAGAAGCCGGGTCCAATTTGGAGACTGGGGAATCCAAGGGAGTTTTATGATTTCCTGCAGATCAACACAGTCAGCCTGAGATGGATCAAGGTATAATAATCTGCATAGAGAGTCTTTTGCCCTCAGTTTATTGGCCCAGCGCCCCTTATGAATGGGAGAATCCTGGAATTCCAGCAGTATCTGATTTTTCAACAAACAATAGGCAGCTTCTCCACAATCCAGATTCTCACGCAGCCCCAGCAGTTCAGCTTCCCCTGGCTTGTTAAAGTTCAGACCCAAAGCTTGAGCAGAGAGGGAAGGTAAAGGCGGTTGAATGGCCTTGTGAAGTGAGTCCAGCTGCGCAAGAATAGTATTAAGCTGTTTACATACAAAAAGGAGCGTGTTTCCAATGATAATATTGTAATCGCCCAACAAGGTCAAGAAGCAGTTACTGGGATTGTTCTGCTGAGATAATGACTGCTTATCCTGTGGAGAGGGAGCTGAAAGGGTGGGTGAGGGAGGGCAGGCTGACGCCGTGCCAGTATGACTGAAGGGAGACTGGTAATTCCTCTCTGCCTCTGATTTGGAAACATGAAGAGCTTCATATCTGTTGGGAGAAGCGAGATTCATGAGCTCACCTACTGTGTCTGACCATGCTGGGAGATCCTCCAGACGTAGCTGCTTGGCTGACTTGATAGGAGAGCTGCCCTGTCCAGGGGAGTGTTTATGCCTTCTCCTCTTCCCCATCGAAGCAGCTTTTTAAAATCCACTGTAATCCAAAGACAAGGGTGCAGACTGGAAACAACTGGTAGTGTTGCTTTGCTCTACCAGGACTCAGGAAGCATCCAGAGGAGGAAAAAGAATCAAAGGATCCAACTAAAGAGAAATAACAGGGCATAAAGCAGGAGCACAGTAGCAGGGATCCTACCAGGTGGCCATCTTGAATCCTCCCCTACCGGGAGGGCACCAGGATGAGGTCTCTTGTTACCAGGTGTGCTCCCTGGGGCATTTGGTGGGCCGCTGTGAGATACAGGAAGCTGGACTTGATGGGCCTATGGCCTGATCCAGTGGGGCTGTTCTTATGTTCTTAACTAAAATTCCCAGAAAGCCTTGCAGGTCTCTTGTTATCTGGTGTGCTCCCCGGGACATTTGGTGGGTCTCTGTGAGATACAGGAAGCTGGACTAGATGGGCCTCTGGCCTGAGCCAGTGGGGCTGTTCTTATGTTCTTAACTAAAATTCCCAGAAAGCCTTGCAGGTCTCTTGTTATCTGGTGTGCTCCCCGGGACATTTGGTGGGTCTCTGTGAGATACAGGAAGCTGGACTAGATGGGCCTCTGGCCTGAGCCAGTGGGGCTGTTCTTATGTTCTTAACTACAATTCCCAGAAAGCCTTGCAGGTCTCTTGTTATCTGGTGTGCTCCCTGGGGCATTTGGTGGGCCGCTGTGAGATACAGGAAGCTGGACTAGATGGGCCTATGGCCTGCTCCAGTGGGGCTGTTCTTATGTTCTTAACTACAATTCCCAGTGACCCCGAATGAACACACACACACGGTTCTTTGGATTTTGGAGAGGCAATCAAACAGGCGACAGGAGAATTCAAAGAACTTCTTAACATTTACTCGTTTGCAAATGGGACCTCCACACCCTTGGAGGACCCCGAAGCATTACAATAATGCAGGTTTTATAGGGAAAAATAACATACAGGCAGACGCCCAAAACAACATTTGGCATGTTATCAGTACAGGATGTTGATCTGAGGATGGCAATTCAATACACATCGGCAGTTTGTTTACAGAGATATCCCTTAGAGGGGCTCTGGCACTCTGACTCATCCCTTTTACCCTAACCTTTTTATCCTCGTTTGTTGATTGCCCTTGTCTAGGACCTTTCTGTTCATCCTTGGAGGCTCATATCACAGTTAACTGGTTCTCTGAGAGGGATAGCTTTTTTGGTCAGGGAAGAGCCTTATGGGTGAACTGGGCATCTTGGGATATTTCCATATTGTGAGCTGGGCATATTGTTATCACCAGGAAGCCTTGCAGGTCTCTTGTTATCTGGTGTGCTCCCTGGGGCATTTGGTGGGCCTCTGTGAAATACAGGAAGCTGAACTAGATGGGCCTATGGCCTGCTCCAGTGGGGCTGTTCTTATGTTCTTAACTACAATTCCCAGGAAGCCTTGCAGGTCTCTTGTTATCTTGTGTGCTCCCTGGGGCATTTGGTGGGCCGCTGTTAGATACAGGAAGCTGGACTAGATGGGCCTATGGCCTGATCCAGTGGGGCTGTTCTTATGTTCTTAACTACAATTCCCAGGAGGCCTTGCAGGTCTTCTTGTTACTGGTGTGCTCCCTGGGGCATTTGGTGGGCCGCTGTGAGATACAGGAAGTTGGACTAGATGGGCCTATGGCCTGAGCCAGTGGGGCTGTTCTTATGTTCTTAACTACAATTCCCAGGAAGCCTTGCCGGTCTCTTGTTATCTGGTGTGCTCCCTGGGGCATTTGGTGGGCCTCTGTGAGATACAGTAAGCTGGACTAGATGGGCCTATGGCCTGCTCCAGTGGGGCTGCTTTATGTTCTTAACTACAATTCCCAGGTGGCCTTGCCGGTCTCTTGTTATCTGGTGTGCTCCCTGGGGCATTTGGTGGGCCTCTGTGAGATACAGGAAGCTGGACTAGATGGGCCTATGGCCTGCTCCAGTGGGGCTGCTTTATGTTCTTAACTACAATTCCCAGGAGGCCTTGCCGGTCTCTTGTTATCTGGTGTGCTCCCTGGGGCATTTGGTGGGCCTCTGTGAGATACAGGAAGCTGGACTAGATGGGCCTATGGCCTGATCCAGTGGGGCTGTTCTTATGTTCTTAACTACAATTCCCAGGAGGCCTTGCAGGTCTTCTTGTTACTGGTGTGCTCCCTGGGGCATTTGGTGGGCCGCTGTGAGATACAGGAAGTTGGACTAGATGGGCCTATGGCCTGAGCCAGTGGGGCTGTTCTTATGTTCTTAACTACAATTCCCAGGAAGCCTTGCCGGTCTCTTGTTATCTGGTGTGCTCCCTGGGGCATTTGGTAGGCCTCTGTGAGATACAGGAAGCTGGACTAGATGGGCCTATGGCCTGCTCCAGTGGGGCTGCTTTATGTTCTTAACTACAATTCCCAGGAGGCCTTGCCGGTCTCTTGTTATCTGGTGTGCTCCCTGGGGCATTTGGTGGGCCTCTGTGAGATACAGTAAGCTGGACTAGATGGGCCTATGGCCTGATCCAGTGGGGCTGTTCTTATGTTCTTAACTACAATTCCCAGGAAGCCTTGCAGGTCTTCTTGTTATCTGGTGTGCTCCCTGGGGCATTTGGTGGGCCTCTGTGAGATACAGGAAGCTGGACTAGATGGGCCTATGGCCTGCTCCAGTGGGGCTGTTCTTATGTTCTTAACTGCAATTCCCAGGAGGCCTTGCCGGTCTCTTGTTATCTGGTGTGCTCCCTGGGGCATTTGGTGGGCCTCTGTGAGATACAGGAAGCTGGACTAGATGGGCCTATGGCCTGCTCCAGTGGGGCTGTTCTGATTTTCTTAACTACAATTCCCAGGAGGCCTTGCTGGTCTTCTTGTTATCTGGTGTGCTCCCTGGGGCATTTGGTGGGCCGCTGTTTGATACAGGAAGCTGGACTAGATGGGCCTATGGCCTGATCCAGTGGGGCTGTTCTTAACTACAATTCCCAGGAGGCCTTGCAGGTCTTCTTGTTATCTGGTGTGCTCCTTGGGGCATTTGGTGGGCCGCTGTGAGATACAGGAAGCTGGACTAGATGAGCCTATGGCCTGAGCCAGTGGGGCTGTTATGTTCTTATGTAAGGGTGCGCATTTGGAGCTCACACCCCACTCATGTGCCTGCACAGCTGCAGTTCATCAGACCACACTGCTGAGGGCAGGAGCACTTTTGAGTTATCTGCTCCCCATCCATGGAAAGAGACCTGCACAAAAAGTCTTTGTAGGGCTTATCCTGTCTCCTTTCAGAAGACCTTACACTTCCCAGCCAGACAAGCTCACCAGCTTGGAGAAGACGGAGTGAGAGCCTGATAGCTGCTCTTGGAGGGTTCTGGCTGAGCTTTTAATGTGGTTCCAATTGCACCAGCAGCACCAGAGTTTGCTTACTTGTTCCGGCCTCTCCATCAGCTCAGTACGGACTTGAGCATCCCAGAAAGACCAAAATTTGAGAATGGGCAAAGGACAGGCAGTAAGACAGGGACTGTCTTCTTCGGTTTTCTCCATCACCTGACTCAAGATTGTGGTTGGACTACCCAGGTTATGAATCCCATCAATCTAAAGTACAAGGTAATTGGGGCACACCTGGAGAACGGCGCCACTTCTCCTCGTTCTAGAACATCTGGGTGATGACACCCTGAGGACACTGTCTCCCGTTTTGTCTCCCATTCTCCTACGGCATGAATTGTGACTCTCCAACTCTGGCCAGCCCGCCTTCCTGATATTCGTGCCCCGTTTCATAACGATACATTAGCCCTCTTTCCACAGAGGCTGCGGCCTAGTGGGGAAACCGGATCGGTGGGCGAGCTTGACGCTGTGCAGGATGAACTCCGGTGGCGCAGGTGTACGAGTGGGGCAAGAGTCCAAAGGACACGTCGCTGTTTGCCGTAAGCCAAGTCAGCATTTCAGGGCCAGGGCGCCTGATCCTGCCAGCGTCCTTAAACTGTCATCATCCAAGGTTCTAAACAGGGCATGCTGCGTTCTGGGTTTCCCTGATCAACTCCGTGTTCTGGCGCATTGTGCTTCAGTTGACTACATTGAATGAACAACTTGGGCAGTCCAACAACACTCTTGGGTCAGCTGATTTCTCAATCGGACAATCCCTGGCACGCCATTGGCACCCACAAGCAGCCAACGTGGTATAAAAGCCTCCACCAGGATTGCCCCCAAGGTTGTTCATCGCCTCCTTGTGTTTTCTGCTCCAGAGAGACCCAGGTAGGCCCACCTGGCGGGACCTTTTCCGGTCAGCAGAAATACTTGATCTCTATTGGGATATTTTATGCTGTCTGTCTGTCTGTCTGTCTGTCTGTCTGTCTGTCTGTCTGTCGGTCATAAACTAGCAAGATGCCCCACAGGGTGTGTGTCTGTATTTTCTGTATTTGGGTGTCTAACGGAGAGAGAGAGAGAGAGAGACAGAGAGAGAGAGAGAGAGAGAGGGAGAGCTCTGCGAACAATTTGTGTGGAGACCCTACTATGAGGGTGATCCCCTGAGTGTTTTCCTGGGAAGTGGGTACTACTGAGATGGCTGACCTCTGCCTGGTCTGATGAACTGGGCAGTTGTAGCAGATACAGAGCACCAAACCTCCACACACACACCCCCATTCAGTTGAATGTCCAGACAAGGGAGTGAGGGGTCAGCACTCCTGCTCTGGGTCAGGGTACAGAGTCTGAGAGCCCCTCCTCTTCCTGGACGTAGCCCACTTGCAGGGTCGTTGCCCACTGGCCGTCATGTTTCGTGTTGAGACCGTCCTCCTCTGCTCTTCTTTCTCAGACTCACCACATTTCACCCCATAGCCAGGACCTTTCACTTCTCACAATAAATCACTTCTAAACAGCTGATGTTCCACGGGGTGGGGTGTTGCAACCTCATCCAGCCACTAGATGGAGCTCCTGGACTCAAACTATACAGAACCATCACCCCAGGGACCCTGTTTACCTGCTAAGATTCACACTCATTTGGCTCTTTGTTTATGGAACTATTAATGAACAGCCCCCCCCCCCGAAGCCGGGACTTCTCGTTTTGCCTCTGCAAACCCCCCCCCCCCCCAGAAATGAGTGCTTTGCTGAGATGTGGGAAACATTTACAGGCGCAAAGGCCACTGTGCAGAAAAACATTTCGTTTCTCTCAATGGAGAGATGTCTATTCAGATGCCTATTCAGATGCTGTTCATGTATGAGTATATGCCTCTGGGGCATAAGTCATGGGTGTGTCCTCGATGCAAGGAGCTCCAGGCTCTCAGGGAACGCGTCCGCTCCCTTGAAGCCTTGGTGGCCAACCTGGAGAAGCGCAGGCAGCCAGAGGAGGACCGTGGGGAGACTTCTGGGGACGATCAGGCTTCGTCCCAACCTCAGGCGTGCAGCTCCTCGGCTGCCCGGGTGGGAAGTCTCGGGACTGGAGGACGTCATCCTGGAGAGGAGGGAAACAATCCCCTAGGGGGGACCCTTTCTCCAGGGGATGGGCCCGTATCCGAGCGCACTCGGGATACTCCTCGGCGGGAGGGGGGTCGGGGGCTTCTTGTAGTGGGGGATTCGATTATTAGAAACATAGAGAGGGGGGTTTGCGACGGATGTGAGGACCGCATGGTGACTTGCCTGCCTGGTGCGAAGGTTGCGGACATCACTTCTCGTCTAGACAGGCTGGTAGACAGTGCTGGGGGAGAGGTAGCGGCTGTGGTGCATGTCGGCACCAACGATGTGGGCAAGTGTAGCTGGGAGGTCCTGGAGGCCAAATTTAGGCTTTTAGGCAGGAAGCTGAAAGCCAGGACCTCAAAGGTAGCGTTCTCTGAAGTGCTACCTGTTCCACGCGCAGGGCCAGCTAGGCAGGCGGAGATCAGGGGTCTCAATGCGTGGATGAGACGGTGGTGTAGGGAGGAGGGGTTTAGATTTGTTAGGCACTGGGGAACGTTTTGGGACAAGCGGGGCCTGTACAAGAGGGACGGGCTCCATTTGAACCAGAATGGAACCAGACTGCTGGCGCATAACATTAAAAAGGTGGCAGAGCAGCTTTTAAACTGATCCCTGGGGGAAGGCCGACAGGAGCCGAGGGGCATCCGGTTCGGGACTCCTCATCCCTATGGGATGAGGATGGGGAGGTTAGAGAACAACAAGACAAAGGCAGAGTAGGAGAAGAAATTGGGAAAGGTAGGGTGATGGGATGTGATAGACGGTTTGGCACAATGAGAGGATGCGGGGACAAAGGAGCGAATAAGCAGCCCATCCTGGGGCATTCCGTGTATAAATGCTTTTATGCGAATGCCCGAAGTCTACGAGCAAAGGTGGGAGAACTGGAATGTCTGGTGACAAGGGAAAATATTGACATAGTGGGCGTAACGGAAACCTGGTGGAATGCGGAGAATCAGTGGGATACCGCAATCCCGGGCTATAAACTCTACAGGAGGGACAGGCAGGGGCGTGTTGGAGGTGGGGTGGCCCTCTATGTTAAGGAAGGGATAGAATCCAGCAAAGTAGAGATTGAAGGTGGGTCCGACTCCACCGTAGAATCTCTGTGGGTTAAATTACCAAGCTTGTGCAGCGATGTAATACTGGGGGCGTGCTATCGTCCTCCAGACCAGAAATCTGATGGGGACCTTGAAATGAGGAAACAGATCAGGGAGGTGACAAGGAAGGACAGGGTTGTAATCATGGGGGACTTCAATTATCCTCATATTGACTGGGTCAATTTGTGTTCTGGTCACGATAAGGAAACCGGATTTCTTGACGTGCTAAATGACTGTGGCTTAGATCAGCTAGTCACGGAGCCCACCAGAGGACAGGTGACTCTGGATTTAATTTTGTGCGGTACGCAGGACCTGGTTAGAGATGTAAACGTTACTGAGCCATTGGGGAACAGTGATCATGCTGCAATCCGTTTTGACGTGCACGTTGGGGGAAAAATACCAGGCAAATCTCTAACAAAAACCCTTGACTTCCGACGGGCGGACTTCCCTCAAATGAGGAGGCTGGTTAGAAGGAGGTTGAAAGGGAGGGTAAAAAGAGTCCAGTCTCTCCAGAGTGCATGGAGGCTGCTTAAAACAACAGTAATAGAGGCCCAGCAGAGGTGTATACCGCAAAGAAAGAAGGGTTCCACTAAATCCAGGAGAGTGCCCGCATGGCTAACCAGCCAAGTTAGAGAGGCTGTGAAGGGCAAGGAAGCTTCCTTCCGTAAATGGAAGTCTTGCCCTAATGAAGAGAATAAAAAGGAACATAAACTGTGGCAAAAGAAATGTAAGAAGGTGATAGGGGAGGCCAAGCGAGACTATGAGGAACGCATGGCCAGCAACATTAAGGGGAATAATAAAAGCTTCTTCAAATATGTTAGAAGCAGGAAACCCGCCAGAGAAGCGGTTGGCCCTCTGGATGGTGAGGGAGGGAAAGGGGAGATAAAAGGAGACTTAGAGATGGCAGAGAAATTAAATGAGTTCTTTGCATCTGTCTTCACGGCAGAAGACCTCGGGCAGATACCGCTGCCCGAACGGCCCCTCCTGACCGAGGAGTTAAGTCAGATAGAGGTTAAAAGAGAAGATGTTTCAGACCTCATTGATAAATTAAAGATCAATAAGTCACCGGGCCCTGATGGCATACACCCAAGGGTTATTAAGGAATTGAAGAATGAAGTTGCAGATCTCTTGACTAAGGTATGCAACTTGTCCCTCAAAACGGCCACGGTGCCAGAAGATTGGAGGATAGCAAATGTCACGCCTATTTTTAAAAAGGGAAAGAGGGGGGACCCGGGAAACTATAGGCCGGTCAGCCTAACATCCATACCGGGTAAGATGGTGGAATGCTTCATCAAAGATAGGATCTCAAAACACATAGACGAACAGGCCTTGCTGAGGGAGAGTCAGCATGGCTTCTGTAAGGGTAAGTCTTGCCTCACAAACCTTATAGAATTCTTTGAAAAGGTCAACAGGCATGTGGATGCGGGAGAACCCGTGGACATTATATATCTGGACTTTCAGAAGGCATTTGACACGGTCCCTCACCAAAGGCTACTGAAAAAACTCCACAGTCAGGGAATTAGAGGACAGGTCCTCTCGTGGATTGAGAACTGGTTGGAGGCCAGGAAGCAGAGAGTGGGTGTCAATGGGCAATTTTCACAATGGAGAGAGGTGAAAAGCGGTGTGCCCCAAGGATCTGTCCTGGGACCGGTGCTTTTCAACCTCTTCATAAATGACCTGGAGACAGGGTTGAGCAGTGAAGTGGCTAAGTTTGCAGATGACACCAAACTTTTCCGAGTGGTAAAGACCAGAAGTGATTGTGAGGAGCTCCAGAAGGATCTCTCCAGACTGGCAGAATGGGCAGCAAAATGGCAGATGCGCTTCAATGTCAGTAAGTGTAAAGTCATGCACATTGGGGCAAAAAATCAAAACTTTAGATATAGGCTGATGGGTTCTGAGCTGTCTGTGACAGATCAGGAGAGAGATCTTGGGGTGGTGGTGGACAGGTCGATGAAAGTGTCGACCCAATGTGCGGCGGCAGTGAAGAAGGCCAATTCTATGCTTGGGATCATTAGGAAGGGTATTGAGAACAAAACGGTTAGTATTATAATGCCGTTGTACAAATCGATGGTAAGGCCACACCTGGAGTATTGTGTCCAGTTCTGGTCGCCGCATCTCAAAAAAGACATAGTGGAAATGGAAAAGGTGCAAAAGAGAGCGACTAAGATGATTACGGGGCTGGGGCACCTTCCTTATGAGGAAAGGCTACGGCGTTTGGGCCTCTTCAGCCTAGAAAAGAGACGCTTGAGGGGGGACATGATTGAGACATACAAAATTATGCAGGGGGTGGACAGAGTGGATAGGGAGATGCTCTTTACACTCTCACATAATACCAGAACCAGGGGACATCCACTAAAATTGAGTGTTGGGCGGGTTAGGACAGACAAAAGAAAATATTTCTTTACTCAGCGTGTGGTCGGTCTGTGGAACTCCTTGCCACAGGATGTGGTGCTGGCGTCTAGCCTAGACGCCTTTAAAAGGGGATTGGACGAGTTTCTGGAGGAAAAATCCATTATGGGGTACAAGCCATGATGTGTATGCGCAACCTCCTGATTTTAGAAATGGGTTAAGTCAGAATGCCAGATGTAGGGGAGGGCACCAGGATGAGGTCTCTTGTTATCTGGTGTGCTCCCTGGGGCATTTGGTGGGCCGCTGTGAGATACAGGAAGCTGGACTAGATGGGCCTATGGCCTGATCCAGTGGGGCTGTTCTTATGTTCTTATGTTCTTACCTGGACAAAGTGTTTGGAGCCACCGTCAACAGGGTGGGCGCCAACCTTAGAAGGCATCACAGTGCCCAGAAACTAGGGAGGGTTATTACAGAGCCGCTCAACCAGCAAGAAAACCCTCTTGCAGAGCCTTCCCTCCTCGCCTCTCGTCTCCTACCAAATTGGGATGTATCTATGGCTCTGTCAGGAAGTTCTCTGTGTAACAGAGAAGGTGGAAGCAGTTAGATGGTTGATGCGGCCAAACCAATTTGGTAGGAGAGGAGAGGTCAGAGGCAGTGTATAAGTGGTGGTGGTGGCGGGGATGATGAAGGGAAGGCACAGTCAGGATCCCTGGCAAGCCTAATGACTGGACTTGGTGGGACTAATATATATATTTGTATACACACACACACACACACACACACACACACACACACACACACACGTGCATAATATTGAAAATAAAATAAATAGAAAATCTGCTGCTGTCTGGACTAGCTCTGAAATAAATGTCCTTCTTCACAATTCACCGCTGTGTTTTTAACAGACGTACCTCTCGAATTGGGGGGGGGGCTGTTCCCTTTAATCTGGAAGAGACAAGCTGGGGATAGTCCCTAAGCCTAAGGGATCCCTGCATCAGATCATCTAAATCTCAGCAAGGAGTCTTTGGCTTTAGGTCTCTAGTCCAGCAGGGGTTCCCCAGAGTGGCTGACCAGACGCTTCTAGGAAGACCACAGCCTCACTCCCACGGAGATGCAACGTTTCTTTGGGGGAAGGGGCTATTCAGTGGCACCTTCCTCTGGATCTCTCAGGGCCTGCCACCATCGAGCTGCCTGAGGTGTGCTGTCTCAGTTGGCCACGTGTGGGCCGGCCCTGAATTTATCAGTGGCCAAAGCAAAAGGAGAACAAGGCCAAAAGTGGTTGAAGTCTCAAAAGGACCCTGGCAGGATCAGGCGCCCTTGCCTTGAAATGCTGACTTGGCTTACGGCAAACAGCGACGTGTCCTTTGGACTCATGCCTCACTCGTACACCTGCGCCACCGGAGTTCATCCTGCACTGCGTCAAGGTTACCCACTGATCCGGTTTCCCCGCTGGGCTGCAGCCTCTGTGGGAAGAGGGCTGTCAACAACTCTTGTTTTACATGGGACAGTGTTCATTCCTACTTGCAGAAAGAAATCAGAGGAGTGTGAATCTGGTCACTTCAAAGGGGTGTTTGGGGTGAGAGCTCTGCTCTGATTTCTGTCCTTTGTGAGTCAGGAGCGCCATCTAGTGAGTGGATGAGGCTGCAACACCCCACCCCATTGAACACCAGCTGTTTGAATGTGATTTCTTGGCCATGGGGTGTAATGTGGTGACACTGAAATAAAATCCCAGGGGTTGTTTTGTGTTTTAGGGTCAACAGATCTCTACAAATACTTGAGAGCAAAGCATCTCTGGTGAGTCTTTGTGCCAGCCTTGGGATTTGGGGGAGTGACCTGCAGCTGGGTCAAGTTTCCTTGTAAGGTTGTGGCTGGCTGGGAGGGTCAGGTGGGGGACCTTGTGCCATGACCTTTTTGGAACAGGGAGCAGTTTGGTTTTTTGCCTCTGTAAACCTCTCTGGGTGTTTGTGTGTGTGTGTGTGTGTGTGTGTGTGTGTCACACACACAGAAACAGACGCAGAGGAACACAGATTGAAAACACACTCACACATATCTCACTTTAAATGGGTGTCCCATTTAAAACAAGAGGACTTATCAGTTGCCTGAACAGGCTTCTTTCAGAAGAGGAATCAAAGGCCCGGCATTGATTGTTTGGATGACTTTTAGATGGATCAGTCTATGCACACATTATTAACATCAGAACATAAGAAGAGCCCAGCTGGATCAGGCCAAGGGCCCATCTTCCAGCTTCCGGTATCTTACAGCAGCACACCGGATGCACGCACAAGACACTTGCATCTCACTGCCACTCCCCTGCATCTGGTTGGACAGCCCCCTTCCCCGTCAGGGATGCCGCACCAATTGCCTGCACTGAGCTGGGAGGGGGTGGGCTAGATGGTCTCCTAGACCCCTTCCAGCTCCAAAATTCTGGGAGAATGTTTCTCTCACAGTGAACCCAGAGGTCCTCATAGAACAGCTGCAGAATTGACACGCATGGAGAGTCAGCACAGGCCATGACAGGGCGGGAGAGAAGCAGGACCCTGGCCTGTCTGTGTCTGTGCACATGCTTGCATTTTCAAGTCATAATGCTGTACGTCCATGTATGTTTCCCGCTGGGCCACAGCCTCTGTGGGAAGAGGGCTGTCAACCACTCTTGTTTTAAATGGGACAGGGTTCTTTCCTACTTTCAGAAACAAATCAGAGAGTACAAGGAGTGTGCAACATCCTGCAGGGAGAGCCTGATCCACCAGGGTCATGTGGCCTCTTAGGTACCCTGGAGCTGAAAGATCTACAAAGAAAGCTGACCCAGGTGAGAGTTAGGGAAGAATAGTGATAGCCAGTTAGCTTTGTTATTTTAATGCTGAGATGTTTCCCAGAAGTTTTATGCCTCTAGCATTTGCTGCCTTTTCTAGCTTTATGTAACCCTATGCATATAATAAAGTAAAAATCATTTTACTAAGTTGTTTCATTGTCTGTTGGGAACAAAAGTTCAGAATCCTGCCTAGCCGTTCAGCAAGCTACCAAATACTCATTGAGGACTAGTAACTTGAGGACTGAGGCTTTAATTAAAGAAAGTGCTCAGTACCTGTGAGGAATAGGATTAAGCTTAGAGGGTCTCAGTGCCCCTGGACTGAGACACTGGCACATACAGGGTGGTGGCTGAATTACTGATCAGGGGTCCTTGAGGGCTCTAGGGTTCCAGAACCAAGAACTCTGAGCACCCAAAAACCCGGGAGTATACGACACCCCCCCTTTCCGTTGCATCAGTCAAGACCAAGCAGGTGGGCATCCAAAAATGCCTACCTGGCTCCCAATGGCAACCAGTTAACCACAGACTCCCCCCCCCCAGGGAGGGTGGGTGTTGACAAGGCCGGGGGCACACTGAAGACAGGCACAAGAGAGAATCCGGTCCACCCACCCAAGTACCCCTCACTCCAAGCACCCAAGCAGGGTGAGATTGCCTTGTGTGTCGCCAGGAGGGGAGGAAAATGGACCCCTCGCCAAGGAGCAGCCTCTGCCTGTTTAATTGCTCGGATGGGAAGCAGGAACGTGGGTGATGAGGAGGGAATATTGTCCTCATTAAAGAGTAATTTCCCGGCCCAAGGGAATCATTACCGGAGTCAGTCTGTGCTCGGTTCACCCTGTCCTCCGCTGGGCAATTTCAGGGTGCTTGGAGACCAATGGCAGGGCCGCCCCTTCCCCGCTCAGACAGAGTCCTGTCCCTCCAGTCAATCCAGAACTCTGTCTCCAGCCCCACGTTTACATCTCCAGCGCCCCCTTCCTTTCTTGCTTCATCTGAAAGACGGGGGGAATCCAGCAGGATTGCTGAGCAGGCAATTCACCTGGCCTGTCAGTGTCCCTTTCTGTGTCCCCCACCCCATCTTGATTTCATACAACGTCACGCAGATTTATTGCACACCAAGGATGGGGCTCCGAGGGGGCATAGCGCCAATCCAGGCATGCGACTTGGCTCACAGACAGTGGCTCGTGACGTCGTCTAGCCCGGGCAGAAAACGCAGCCTGGCTTCTCCGCCTCTCTCATGGGCATTCAACATGTGGGCCAACTTTCAAACGTGTCGTGTTTTGGTTCCACGAACTGTGCCGGTTTCCGTCCAGTCGGTAAATCAAATGCCGCCCTCAATGAAGTAACCAGCTTGCAACACGGAGGTTGCTCGACTCAGTGGCGAGACTGAAGTCCACGTCATCACAACCTGGAAGAAGACCAGGTCAACAAGATTCCGCGGATCACGTGGGCGAGCCAAGACTTCTGGGCATTGAAATTTCTCTTGACTGAGTGTGCCTCGACACCCCTGATGGCATTCCCACAAAGGGGAGTTTGGCACCATCCAGACCATGGTGCTCAGCTTGGCTTTTATCTCTCCCCGAAAGGGCACAGCAGTCACATCCCAGTCATACTAAATATCACTATGGGGGCCACCCACACAACTTCTGTTTCCATTTTTCAGGGAATGAGGTGGAGTGATGGGCCGAATCATTCCTGAAAGCAGGTCTGGGAGTCACTTATTCCATTCATTCATTCATTCAGAATATTTGTATACCACTTTTCAACAACATTCGTCACGAAGTGGTTTGCATAGTAAAATAAACCAGTAAATGATTCCCTGTCCCAAAGAGACTACAATTAGAAAAAAGAAAAAAACCCACAGAAGAGAGACCAGCCAACAGCCACTGGTAACGATACCAAACTGGGGGGGACGGGGGACGGAGAGGGACAGTTGCTCCCCCCGCTAAATGTCCGAGGATACCACTTTCAAAGGTGCCTCTTTGCCCAGTTGGCAAGGGGTCAATCATGGTTGTAAGCCGCCTTGGGCCCTTCGGGGAGTAAGGCGGGGTGTTAATAATAATAATAAATATTGGAATGCTTCTTGATATGAAAAAGGGCCCTTCTCCACCTGACCCGTTTCTCAGCAAATATCCCTCACCTGCTAACATTCCAGCTTCCCATCGGAACCAGGAAACTGGCCAGAGCTGCCCCTCCCTGGCACAGGCCCCTCCCCAGTGTCACTCCAGGCAAGAAGACCATCTCTGCCCCTGACTGGGTGAGTGGCAGTGGCAGACCTGGAGGGGGGCAGGGGGCAAACTGCTGTGCACCACCCTCCCTCCTCACCCAGCACCAGGGATCCCCCTACGAGACTGAGACCGGGGCAGGGGGAGCTGCTTTCCCAGTCTCCACGTGGCACGAGGCTCTGTGGGGGAGCGGCGTGGCATGGGGATGGCATTGTGGACCTTTGCCCAGGGCAGGTAGTGGGGCAGGTGCCTTACTGGTGATTGCAGTGGGGGGGGAGTTTAGTGGCTGGGACCGCAGCCCACCCTCAGCCTGTCCTCAGTGAGCCTCTTACCCTGGCCCCCCCTAAACCTCCCAAGGGCAGTCTGATATTCACTGCTTGCCCTTTGCACTAAGGTAGGCATTTCTGGATAACCACCTGCTTGGGTGGCTTCTTCTCCCCCTGCCCCCAAGATTCGTGCGTTTGCACGTGATTTTCTCCCCTAACCAAGGGGGCCGCATGTATCAGAGCTGGTGTGAGCCACGCAGTAGGAGTAGGGATTGAATGTGGTGGGAGGGTGAGGACAGACTCCTCCAAGCTGCTTGGGTCAGGGATGCTGGCTGGTACCCCTCTGTCGTGGCTTGCGACGCCAACCTCAAATGCCTGCCATCCTCTGGCCACAAACTGGGCATCCTCTGGCACAAACTGCCATCCTCTGGCCAAATGCTCCCTGGGGCATTTGGTGGGCCTCTGTGAGATACAGGAAGCTGGACTAGATGGGCCTATGGCCTGATGCAGTGGGGCTGTTCTTATGTTCTTAACTACAATTCCCAGGAGGCCTTGCAGATCTCTTGTTATCTGGTGTGCTCCCTGGGGCATTGGGTGGGCTGCTGTGAGATACAGGAAGCTGGACTAGATGGGCCTATGGCGTGCTCCAGAGGGCTGTTCTTATGTTCTTAATTACAATTCCCAGGAGGCCTTGCAGGTCTCTTGTTATCTGGTGTGCTCCCTGGGGCATTTGGTGGGCCTCTGTGAGATACAGGAAGCTGGACTAGATGGGCCTATGGCCTGAGCCAGTGGGGCTGTTCTTATGTTCTTAACTACAATTCCCAGGAGGCCTTGCAGATCTCTTGTTATCTGGTGTGCTCCCTGGGGCATTGGGTGGGCCGCTGTGAGATACAGGAAGCTGGACTAGATGGGCCTATGGCGTGCTCCAGTGGGGCTGTTCTTATGTTCTTAATTACAATTCCCAGGAGGCCTTGCAGGTCTCTTGTTATCTGGTGTGCTCCCTGGGGCATTTGGTGGGCCGCTGTGAGATACAGGAAGCTGGACTAGATGGGCCTATGGCCTGATGCAGTGGGGCTGTTCTGCTGTTCTTAAACTACAATTCCCAGGAGGCCTTGCAGGTCTCTTGTTATCTAGTGTGCTCCCTGGGGCATTTGGTGGGCCGCTGTGAGATACAAGAAGCTGGACTAGGTGGGCCTATGGCCTGATCCAGTGAAGCTGTTTCTATGTTCTTATGTTGGCTGCCTTGTGGATGCCCAGTGGCATGCCAGGGATTGTCTGAGAAATCAGCTGACACAATGTTGTTGTTGGACTGCCCAAGTTGCTCACTTAATGTAGTCAAACGAAGCACAATGTACCAGAACACGGCACCCCTTCTGCTTAGTCTAGGGATGAGGACACTGGCACCCAGTGTGCCTCTGATCCTGTGTTACACCCATTGCAATGGTAAGGGGGGTGTCACCCGAGGGTTCTGTGATCATGGAAGGTCATGGCACAAAGTCCCACCTGACTCTCCCAGCCAGCCCTAACCTAACAAGGAAACTTGACCCAGGTGCAGGTCACTCCCCCGAATCACCAGGCTGACACAAGGACTCACCAGAGATGCTTTGCACTCAAGTATTTCCAGAGATCTGCTGACCCTAAAACACAAATCAACCCCTGGGATTTTATTTCAATGTCACACATTACACCCCATAGCCAAGAAATCACATTCAAACAGCTGGTGTTCAATGGGGTGGGGTGTTGCAGCCTCGTCCACTCACTAGATGGCGCTCCTGACTCACAAAGGACAGAAATCAGAGCAGAGCTCTCACCCCAAACACCCCTTTGAAGTGACCAGATTCACACTCCTTTTACCCTCTGATTTGTTTCTGTAAGAAGGAATGAACACTGTCCCATGTAAAACAAGAGTGGTTGACAGCCCTCTTCCCACAGAGGGCTACAGTGGGGGGTGGGGGGGTGGACAGTCACAGAGGCCTCCTTAAAGGAAGGGAACATTTGTCCCCTTATTTGGGGCTGCTTTGTGGCTGCACTGGTGCTGGAGAGTTGGATCGGATTGGGCCCTAATTCTTTCAAAAGAGTTGGCTCCCCAAATGGCAGCAAAAAAACCCCAAAAGGGTTTGCTTCCTGGAGAGCTGCAGGGTTTGAGATCATGGCTACATTGCACCTCAGGACACTCGCTTACCTTGCAAACATTAAGAGGACCCATTAAGGGCAGAGGAGCTCCAGAAGGATCTCTCCAGACTGGCAGAATGGGCAGCAAAATGGCAGATGCGCTTCAATGTCAGTAAGTGTAAAGTCATGCACATTGGGGCAAAAAATCAAAACTTCACATATAGGCTGATGGGTTCTGAGCTGCCTGTGACAGATCAGGAGAGAGATCTTGGGGTGGTGGTGGACAGGTCGATGAAAGTGTCAACCCAATGTGTGGCAGCAGTGAAGAAGGCCAATTCTATGCTTGGGATCATTAGGAAGGGTATTGAGAACAAAACGGTTAGTATTATAATGCCATTGTACAAATTGATGGAAAGGCCACACCTGGAGTATTCTGTCCAGTTCTGGTCGCCACATCTCAAAAAGGACATAGTGAAATGGAAAAGGTGCAAAAGAGAGCGACTAAGATGATTACGGGGCTGGGGCACCTTCCTTAGGAGGAAAGGCTGCGGCGTTTGGGCCTCTTCAGCCAAGAAAAGAGGCGCCTGAGGGGGGACATGATTGAGACATACAAAATTATGCAGGGAATGGACAGAGTGGATAGAGAGATGCTCTTTTCCCTCTCACATAACACCAGAACCAGGGGACATCCACTAAAATTGAGTGTTGGGAGAGTTAGAACAGACAAAAGAAAATATTTTTTTAGTCAGCGTGTGGTTGGTCTGTGGAACTCCTTGCCACAGGATGTTGTGATGGCATCTGGCCTGGAAGCCCACAACATACAACATACAACAAACCTTTATTAGGCATATAGTTTTACAACTAATATCTCCAAACAGTCATGTATGAAGGTATATATTAAAAGATAGATAAGAAATAAGGGTTAAAACACACCAGTTTGCTTACACAGTTACTCCAAGTTGCTTAGAACCAGCAACTTAGCCCGCTTCAGGTTGCTCAAATGTAGAAATTTAGCAACTGGAAGGGTCCCAAATTCAAATTCACCTGCCAGCAAAAGTTGTAAAGAGGTGATCTCAGAGAGACCTTTTTTGTTTCCTGACAATGAGGGGAGATGCTGGTCTCTGAGCACCTGATTAAAAGCACAATGCAGAACAAGTGTGGAAGAGAGTCTACCTCTCTGAGGCCACAATTGCAAAATCCTTCTTCCTTCGGGGCATTTCTAAACCTACCAAGTAGGTCATTAGAAGGCAGCACATTGAATCCGGCACCTGGTTAGGATTCTGCCCTTTCTCTTTCAACACCAGGACCCTCAAAATCCAGAGGCTGAGATGGATGCTACAAAACTGATGGTCGAGCCAAATCCTTCTGATATGGATGTGGTGCCGTTTGACACGTTCTTGCTTACTGTTGGAAGGATCCTGAGAGATACAGATGATGAGAGATACCGATGAGGAGTGGTGTTGGAGATGCCCCACCCCTCCCAAGCACCCAAGGGAAGGCCAAGACGCCCTGCCAACCAACCCCGGTCCCTAAGGAATTCCTCTCTGTACCCCTGGGACTCGGACCACCACTGGGCAATAAAGATGGATCCAAACATCTTCAAACGTGCTGTGGGTCTGCTTTGGGCGAATGGGGTGGGCAGGAAGGGGAGTGGGTGGGCAAATAAGGGTTCTGGGAGGGAGGTGGGATTTGCAGTGGGTCTGCCTGTCTCCCACCTTCCACCAGGGGGATCGAGGAAAAATGTGGGCACATACTGTAGGCATTTTTGTTGACATCTGATGACCCCGGGGTCATCAATTCCACCCCTGTGCAAAATGCAGAAATGCAGACGGGGAGGGGAGAGTTGGGAGGACTGACTAACGTTGGGTGGGAAGGCTGTCATAACATCCAACTGAAAACATCAGTCAGTCCTCTCTACCCTACTCCCCCCCCAGCTCAAAGAATCTTCTTTAGAGATCCTAGAGCAGCCATTTTCAACCACTGGGCCGTGGCACACTGATGTGCCGCGAATGGTTCCCAGGTGTGCCGCGGGAATTGGGAGAGGTTCATTTCTCAATAGGACCATTGGGGGATGTGAGCCCCCACTGGCAGCACAGTGTGCCTTGTCAATGGTCAAAGAGCTGATGGTGTGCCTTGACCGTTTTAGTGCTTTGCCAGTGTGCCAGGAGGTGAAAAAGGTTGAAAATCACTGTTCTAGAGAATCTTCTTTAGAGAACTAGCTTGGCATATAGGATGTCCCATGTGGGTTTCACTCCAGAGTAACCTGGCAGAGTGTCCTATATCCTCTCTCGTGGCAGCAGCAAACACCAGCCCTGCTAAGCGGGCCCCTTGGCTCTCCTCTCAGCCTCAATGCTGCAACCTCAGCTCCGCCCCAAAGCCTCCCTGCTCCCCTGACTTGCTTGCCTGACGGGCTCCCTTTGTCGGCTAATGGGGTTATTTTCCTCATCAGTGGATCCAGGGAGGTTTTACAAGAGCAGAGCAAAAACCCACAATAAAATAAAGTGTGATATGAAATGAGATACTTGAACAGCAATTAAAGCTCTTTGGCAAACCTGGAAGAACATCAAGACCTTTGCCACAAGTCAAAATTTCAGCCCCTTTTTCATAGGGGGACCATCCAGGGGAGAAATTTCCCCAGCAATTGCACAGAGTTAGGGCCCCTGAGTTCACAAGGGCCTACCCACAGTCACCATCTCCCGCTCCTCAGATGTAGGGCATGCCGAGATTGAGCCTCAGTGCCGAGCTTTTCAATATTTGGCAATTTTGGCAACAGTAAAACCACCCACACTTGTCCTTCTGGCAGCCCGGTGAATCACAGATTTATGGATACACAGTTGTGGCAACACCGTTCCCGAAGAGTGGGAGGACAGCCCACAGGAGCCAGGGAGATGTTCATTGACAGGGAGATGTTTATATGCCTGGCCCCTCTTGGTGGTTATTTGGCTTGCTATTTGGGAGGGGGTAGGTTTCTTCCCATTAGGCAGGGCAGCTGGATGTGGTAGGTTTGGTGTGGGCAAGGGAGCAGGAGCCGGGTTTTGGTGTGCACCCTGCAGCCAGCAGGGCCAGAGCGGGCACCGGTACCAATCCCTACATGCCACTTGTCTCAGGAATGCTGCCATCCAACCTGAACTGCAAAACAAACCATAAATGCTTTCCAGCCTGGGCAAGACGGTGCAGTTTGGCTCGCTAACTTGAGCCTGATTGTATGCACAACCTCCTGATCTTAGAAATGGGTTAAGTCAGAATGCCAGATGTAGGGGAGGGCACCAGGATGAGGTCTCTTGTGATCTGGTGTGCTCCCTGGGGCATTTGGTGGGCCGCTGTGATATACAGGAAGCTGGACTAGATGGGCCTTTGGCTTGATCCAGTGGGGCTGTTCTTATGTTCTTAACTACAATTCCCAGGAAGCCTTGCAGGTCTTCTTGTTATCTGGTGTGCTCCCTGGGGCATTTGGTGGGCCGCTGGGAGATGCAGGAAGCTGGACTAGATGGGCCTATGGCCTGATCCAGTGGGGCTGTTCTTATGTTCTTAACTACAATTCCCAGGAGGCCTTGCAGGTCTTCTTGTTATCTGGTGTGCTCCCTGGGGCATTTGGTGGGCCGCTGGGAGATGCAGGAAGCTGGACTAGATGGGCCTATGGCCTGATCCAGTGGGGCTGTTCTTATGTTCTTAACTGCAATTCCCAGGAGGCCTTGCAGGTCTTCTTGTTATCTGGTGTGCTCCCTGGGGCATTTGGTGGGCCGCTGGGAGATGCAGGAAGCTGGACTAGGTGGGCCTATGGCCTGATCCAGTGGGGCTGCTCTCATGTTCTTAACTACTATTCCCAGGAAGCCTTGCAGATCTCTTGTTATCTGGTGTGCTCCCTGGGGCATTTGGTGGGCCGCTCTGAGATACAGGAAGCTGGACTAGATGGGCCTATGGCCTGATCCAATGGGGCTGTTCTTATGTTCTTAACTACAATTCCCAGGAAGCCTTGCAGGTCTCTTGTTATTTGGTATGCTCCCTGGGGCATTTGGTGGGCCGCTGTGTGATACAGGAAGCTGGACTAGATGGGCCTGTGGCCTGATCCAGTGGGGCTGTTCTTATGTTCTTAACTACAATTCCCAGGAGGCCTTGCAGGTCTTCTTGTTATCTGGTGTGCTCCCTGGGGCATTTGGTGGGCCGCTGTGAGATACAGGAAGCTGGACTAGATGGGCCTGTGGCCTGATCCAGTGGGGCTGTTCTTTTGTTCTTAACTACAATTCCCAGGAAGCCTTGCAGGTCCCTTGTTATCTGGTGTGCTCCCTGGGGCATTTGGTGGGCCACTGGGAGATACAGGAAGCTGGACTAGATGGGCCTATGGCCTGATCCAGTGGGGCTGTTCTTATGTTCTTAACTACAATTCCCAGAATGCCTTGCAGGTCTCTTGTTATCTGGTGTGCTCCCTGGGGCATTTGGTGGGCCGCTGTGAGATACAGGAAGCTGGACTAGATGGGCCTGTGGCCTGATCCAGTGGGGCTGTTCTTATGTTCTTATGAGCCAAAGATGTCCAATTTGGACTGGGCAGAGGAGTTCGTTGGCGGATTTCCATCCAGCCAATAAAACAGCCACACGCGAACTGGCAGGGCACCCTGTTCAACCCACCGGCAGCGAGTCGTATAAAGAGTGCAGCCCGGAACGTCCCGTCATCACAGCCAGCAGGAGGAAGAAGAAGAGGATTCTGCTCTTCGGCTTGGTGAGTCTCCATTTCTAAGCCTGCCTTGACATCCCAGGTGGCATTTCCACGCTGGGAGTAAACCTGCTTTAAGGGTGTCGGCAAGGCAGTTTGCCGATGGGCACAATCCCTTGCTTAGGGCCTCAGTGCAGAACTGCCAAGATCTTTGCCGGGCTACAGTTTCCAGGCTTTGTGTGTCGGAAGCAGCAGTGGGGTGGGGGTGGGGGAATCATTTATTTTCCACCTGGACAGCACAGACCATTTGAGGTGCAAACTCCCCCTCCCCCTCCCAACGGGTTGTTTTCCTAACAGGGTCTGGCGGTGAAGTCCAAATGTCCGAGACTCCGATGGAAGCGGCTTTTCTCTATATCAGACGGGAGTTCGGCAAAGGTGGACAGCCAATAGATGGGAACTGCATACCCACAAAGCAGGAGCTCAGGAAGCCCCTGAGTCAGCAGGTGCCCAACTTCCTTCAGGTGAGGTCCTTCCTTCTCCCAGAATCAACTTGCTTTGCTAGGGGTGGGTTGCTTTGTGGGATGTGGGTTGAGGGACAGCAAAGCTGGCCAAGGGAGGGCCAAGTGGGGAGATGGGAGGGGCTGAAGCATCCTAGCAGAGAAGCAAGCAGAAGGTGCCGAAGAGGAGGGAGAAAAGCAAGCAGGAAGAAGGACAGAGGGGCAGAAGGAAGGGGCAAGAGCCCTGGAGCTGCCTCTGCTGCCTGGGCAGGGCTGGTCCTTGAGGGGAGGACACAGCACCATTGGGGACCATTTATTTGTAGACCTCAGCTGTGAACCTGGGGCTCCCCCCACAAAGTGTGCGATAAGGCAGCTCCTAAACCTGGCTCTGGCAGCCAAAATCTGCAACATGCTAGATGCGGAGAGAGACCTTCCCTGGAAGATGCGGGAAGTGGTTGGCGTCGGCCCTTAGGGTGGGGGTGAAGGTGGAATGAGGGAGGGGGTCTGCTCCCCTGGGAGGGAGAGTGACATGGAAATCAGTGCCTTTAGCAGCCAAAGTTTTGGAGCTCTTCTGGATCCTCAACTGTTTCCTTGGCTTGGGCTGCAATCTGAACCACACTTTCCTGAGAGTAATCCCCTGTTGAACAAAATAGGACTTATTTCCGAGTAGACCTGGTTAGGATTCTGCCCTTTCTCTTTCAACACCAGGACCCTCAAAATCCAGACGCTGAGATGGATGCTACAAAACGGAGGAACAAAATGCCGCAGCTGGACAGAATCTTGCTTGACCTTGAAATGGACCTTCTAAATAATGATGATGAGTGGTGTTGGAGATGCCCCACCCTTCCCAAGCACCCGAGGGGAGGCCAAGACGCCCTGCCAACCAACCCAGGTCCCTAAGGGATTCCTCTCTGTACCCCTGGGACTCGGACCACCACTGGGCAATAAAGATGGATCCAAACATCTTCAAACGTGCTGTGGGTCTGCTTTGGGTGAATGGGGCGGGCAGGAAGGGGAGTGGGTGGGCAAATAAGGGTTCTGGAGGGAGGTGGGATTTGCAGTGGGTCCGCCTGTCTCCCACCTTCCACCAGGGCGATGGAGGAAAAATGTGGGCACATACTGTAGACATTTTTGTTGACATGTGATGACCCCGGGGTCATCATTTCCACCCCTGTGCGAACGTTTTCCTCCATCGCCCTCCCCCTCTCGCATGTATCTCTGAGGATGCTCTACACTTTCCTTTGGGTCCTGGACTGAAAGTAATTGCAGCCCTGGTCACGTATTCAGGTTCTGATCCGGTGAGACTCGTTTTTCTCTTTACAGTGGCATGTGCCCTTGTCGTGCACTTGAGCTCACCCCAGGGTTTTGGGGTGCTCAGAGTTGTTGGTTCTGAACCCTAGAGCCCTCAAAGATCCCTGTTCGGTAGTACTGCCACCACCCTGTAAGAGCCAGTGTCTCAGTCCAGGGAAACCAAGACCCTCCAGGCTTAACTATATCCCTTGCAGGCACTGAGCACTTTCTTTACTTAAAGTCTCAGTCCTCAAGTTTCTAGTCCACAATGAGGATTTTTGGTAGCTTGCTGAACGGCTAGGCAGGATTCTGAACCTTTGTCCCCAGCAGACAATGAACCAACATGGTAAAAGGATTTTTACTTTATTAAGTACACAGGGTTACAAAAAGTTACAAAAGGCAGCAAATGCTAGAGGCATAAAAACTTCTGGGAAACATATCAGCATAAAACAACAAAGCTAACTGGCTATCTCTATTATTTCCAAACGCTCACCTGGGTCAGCTTCTTTTGTAGATCCTCAGTTACCTAAGAGGCCACATGGTCCTGGCCTGGGGCAGGATGTGCACCCACGCCAAAAGACAAAGACCAAAAAGGAAGACAAGGGGCAAAAGACCCAAGACACCCCTTTGGGCTTTGTTCTTATACTTCTCAAGCCAAGAGGACGGGGTGACTCTCTACTCATTTCAAACTGCCCAGTCAGAACTCTTGGGGACAGAATCTTCTCAAAGTGGGCTGGATGCTAGTTCTCTTAGTTCTCCCCCTCCCCACTGGAGACCCATGGCGCCTCTCTGTCTGCTGAGGTGCTCCAGTTATCACCTTCCATGAGTTGTAAATACCTTTCGGCTAGGATTCCAGCCATTCTATGTTACTGGGTTACTTTGGTTCAGGCTTTGCAATGCTACTAGGCCTGAACTGCACATATTCATGACAGTGCCCTACCCTGTATTTTCAGCTATCAGTTTCTAGCCGGGTTGTAGGTCTAAATGTATATAATGTATAACCCCTGGGAAAAGTAAAGGCTCATTTTTCAGGGAGCCCAGGAGGAAAATAGTGCACCTTCTGCTCCGTCTGATTTTGGGGAGAGGGCCCCTCACTCGGGAGTGGGCAAGGGATGAGTACCTAAGTAGGAGGATGTATACGTGATCTAGAGGTGGGTTGTAGGCTCTGACCTTCTCCTTCTCAGAAAACAGGAATGCTCTTCTTTGCATTTCCTTGGAGCTAACGGAAGATCTTACAATATATGGGCATGAAGCCAAGCTTTCCTTGAGAGTATGTAACATACTAGTCTTGTACAAGGTACACAAGTGTGGGTTCTCTTTGTGTGTGGGCTCACCTCTTAACACCCCAGCCTGTGCCCCCAAGACAACTGCCTTGAAAAAGCAGAAAAAGTGCATCTCAATCTGCAGGCTGTTGGTCTCTTCAGTGGGAGTGAAGACCGAGAGGTCCAGACTCAGACCTCAGGGAAGAGCTTAGAGCAGTGATGGCGAACCTTTTAGAGACCGAACTGCAACCCAAAACCCACTCACTTAACGCAAAGTGCCGATAGGCAATTTAACCTAAATACTGAGGTTTTCCTTTAGAAAAAATAACTCATACATTAACATCTTTGTGCTGCTTCCCTCAGCCTGTGCTGTGTAGAGTGCTGGGTGGGTGGCTGGTTAGCTGTATGAGCGGCTGGAACACAGGAACATAAGAAGAGCCCGCTGGATCAGGTCAATGGCCCACCTAGTCCAGCTCCTGTATCTCACAGTGGCCCACATCTATAAGAAGGAGGTAGCACATACCCATCAGGGCTAGTAACCCATGATGGACTTTTCCTCCAGAAGCTTGTCCAATCCCCTCTTAAAGGCATCTAGTCTAGATGTCATCACCACATCCTGTGGCAAGGAGTTCCACAGGTTAATTACATGCTGGGCAATTACATGCTGGGTAAGTGGGCGCTCCTCCTTTACTGAGCAGGGGGAGAGTAACTGGTCCTCCGCACCCCAGCAGTGTCTTTTCTGGTGGCTGTCTGCTGGCGTTCTTTTGTTTCTTTTGACGTTGTGAGCCCCTTAGGGGCAGGGAGCATATAAGTGCTGTCAGTGATAGTAATACTGTGCAAGATTGCATTTGTTTTTTAATTAAGCCAGCAGTATCCTAGCTGGATGGCTGCATCATGCTGCATTTCATGAACACTCACAGCTATGTGAAATTCTGCCTGCACTTCTTTTCCAATAGGACTGGAGAAGCAATTCTGTGGTTTACCTTTAAGATCATATAAAAACTAGTTTTGTGTGAGGTTCTTACAGATCAGCCTCCCGCAGGCAACAAGGCAGGGCCAGCAGCATGTGCAAGGATGGCATCTGCTCCCCTCCAGCTCTGATCCCCTCCAGCTATGCCAGGCTGTGAGCTATGCTCCCCTCCAACCTACCTCCTCTCCAACCCTGCCAAGGGAATGTCCCTGCCACGCCCTCAGGTTGCAACCCTACCCTCACTTTCCTGGGAGTAAGCCCCACTGACTACAATGCACTTACTTCTGAGTAAACATGCATAGGAGTGGGCTCTCAGGCTGCAACCCTAGCCACCCTTTCCTGGGACAAGCCCCACTAACTATAATGGAACTGACTCCTGAGTAGACACGCATAGGCTTGGGCTCTTAAACTAGGAGCAAACCCCCGCCCTCTTCTGACTAGGGCTGCAATCCTTCCCTCACTTTCCTGGGAGTAAGCCCCACTGACTACAGTGAACTTCCTTCTGAGTAGACATGCAATCCTACAGTAGGATTGGGCTCTGAGGCTGCAATCCTAGCCACGCTTTCCTTGGAGCAAGCCCCAATGTCTTTAATGCGACCTACTTTGGCGCCTTACCCCAGACGGGGAGGGAGGAAGGGTAGCGCTCCCATTGGGCTGCTGGGGGTGACTCATCATGGCTTGGCGTGCCCAGCAAAAATGTGCTGCGTGCCCTCTGTGGCACGCGTGCCATGGGTTCGCCATCACTGGCTTAGAGCTTCCTCCAGGTTTAGAGCTCAGAGGAGGGGCAACTGAGGGCCCAAGTCCTATCCAACTTTCCAGCCCTAGTGCAGCTGCAGTGCAGCCCCAGGCAAGGCAAGAAATGTTCCCTTCCCTTTGGGAGGTCTCCATAACTACCCTCCCACTACAGGATGCAGGGCAAACCCCACTGGATTGGGCCCTGAGGCTGCAGTCCTATCCATACTTACATAGAAGTAAGCACCATTTATTATAATGGGACCTTCTTCTGAGTAGACATGTATAGGATTGGGCTGTGAATTACCCTCACAAAGGGGCTGGGACCTCAATGGGGAGAACTCCTGTTTCTTATAGGGATGGTCTTTGTCCACCAAACCACCCCCAGGATGTTGGAGATTCTGGCTGCAATGAGAGGATCGGACAGATGACGCACACATCCTGCTACCAAGGTTGCCTTTGAAAGGCTGGCACAGCCCAATCCTACTTTCCTGGGAGTAAGCCCAATTGAATTTAGTGGGACTAACTTCTGAGTAGACAAGCATAGGATTGGGCTGTGAGGCAGTTATGTGACCCTTCCCTTGGAACAGTCCATGACACCGCACTATTTCATTTCCACCCACTGCGTGATCTGAGAATAGATGTCCAAAAATGCCATTTGTACTTGCAGATCTCCCCCACACACACGCAGCTGTCCCCACATCAGCTGGGGGATTAACTCTCCATGAAGAACCATAGAGCTTTGGCTCACCTTGGGGAAGTCCAGCATTTCTGGGGACTCCAAGCTAGTCACGGTTTCCACATTGTCATCGAGTTCCACTGAAGCCTCCAACTCCATTAAAAAATGACCAATGAATTTAGAATATCTGTACAGAACTGGGCTTCTGGGTTCTGGAATAAAACAACAGGTTCAGTGTGTGAATGGACTACATTATGACACCCCATCCCATAAGTGCCCCTTAAGTGGGTTGTGCCCTGTGGTGGGATTCAAATAAATTCACAGCAGGTTCTATGTCCTAATGACCATTTTAAGTAAACCAAAAGATATACCAAAAGGTATTTTAATAATTCATGCATTAAATACTCAAATAAGAACGATAAAAGAGGTACACAAAACTAGGTTATGTTTTAAGAAAGAGTTTTAAAATATTAATGAAAAAATATTAAATACTTGACCAACTGTTATTGAAGATATTTCCATATTGCTGTTTGATTGGCGTCCTCACTTGCCATTTTCTTTGCTTTTATCCGAGCATCATCAGCTGTATGATTTATCCTTAACCATCTTTGCACTGTAGGAGTAGGATTCCATTCCTTTAGCGGTAGGCCAATTAGACAGATAATGATTATGTTTGATATATTAGAAACAGTTAGGCGACTTCTCTTCTCTGAACATATAATGTTCACCTTTGAAAAACCCCTTTCCGCTTCTGCTGAACTTACAGCAATTGTTTTGACACTATTTTTAGCTCTTTGAACACTTTCAGGAGTTGAATAGTTCTGGGAATTTTTTAAAACGTTTTCCACAAAATCTTTTTGAGTTATGGTACTGCATCAGATCTAGTGATAGGTGCAGTATAAGTGACACATGATGATTGTGAAAGGGGGTGTGCTGTCAACCATGCTTCTGAACATGTGCAGAAGGCAATGCTTGCCTTGGGTTTTTTACACTTGCAGCAAAAAGGCAAAATAATGCCCTTCCACATTCATTTTTATTAAACAACCAACTTGCAGAGATGGAAGTTGGTAGAGAACAATATTCATGACCATTGTTCTGTTGTAACTGGTGGTATGTTATACAGTAGATGATAATCTTACTCTTCTGCGCCAGGTGAAACGTTTATACAGCCCAGTTTCCCAGAACTATATATCAGTAATTTCATCAGGCACAGAAGGGTAAGGCCCAAATTCTAACCAACTTTCTAATGGGACATGTGCTGCATCCCGCAGTAGGGTGGCAGTCACAGAGGCATCCTCAAGGGAAGGGAATGTTTATTTCCTCACCTTGGAGCTGCATTGACCTTATGTCAGTGCTGGAAAGTGGGTTAGGATGCGCCCTAAAATTTTCATCACTGGCCTGCCACCAGTTAGAATTAGAGCAATAGTCATGAACATGTATATTGATATATAAGAAGAAAATCAACACCACTGTGTGTCCAGAAATAGCAATCATAAATCATAAAGTTGGCACAACATATATAGCCACTTGCCACAGGTTCCTTTGCTTCAGGTGTCTGTTTACATGATCCTGCAGGCATGGTTCTGTTTTTTTTCCTCTGGTGGGACTGACAATTTATGATTTTTTCACTCCAATTCTAGCCTGGGCTTTGTAGCCATCTGGAGACGGACACTCCGGACAATGTAGGCTCCTTCATTTCTAGAGGTTGGCCTTGGCCAGGGTGCCCCCCCTTGGCGCGCAACAAATCTACGTGACTTTGTATGAAATCAACATGGGGCGGGGCACCCAGAAAGGTACACTGAAAGGCCACTGCTGGATTCCCCCTGTCTTCCCAATGAAGCCAGAAAGGAAGGGGGAGCTGGAGATGTAAACGTGGGGCTGGAGGCAGAGTTCTGGACTGACTGGAGGGGCAGGACTCTCTCTGAGCCGGGAAGGGGCGGCCCTGCAGTTGGCCTCCAAGCACCCTGAAATTGCCCAGGGGGGACAGGGTGAACCTGCCTCCCTCTCCCTCTCATTAACCCATTTCTGCCCAGCCCACAGGTGTACACATTTGATGCCGTGTTCTGGCACATGGTGCTTAGATTGACTACATTAAGTACTTTAAGTGCACCCCATAGCCAAGACCTTTCGCTTCTGGGAAGAAATCACATTCAAACAGCCGGTGTTCAATGGGGTGGGGTGTTGCAGCCTCATGCAGTCACTAGATGGCGCTCCTGACTCACAAAGGACATAAATCAGAGCAGAGCTCTCACCCCAAACGCCCACTTTAAGTGACCAAATTCACACTCCTTTTACTCCCTGATTTCTTTCTGTAAGTAGGAATGAACACTGTCCCACGTAAAAGAAGAGGACATATTATTCTCTTGAAGAAGAGAAACTGAAGGCCCAGGTTGATTGTTTGGGTGAACACCAGACCTCGTTCAGTGGTGACCCAGTGGTGCCATCACACATGCCCCCAAATTGCTTCCAGGGGTTCCATTTGAGGCCTTTCAAAGCTTTGGGTGGGCAGGAGGGCCCACCCATCCCCACCCCAAATGTGGCAACGAGCTCCTCTCAACAGGGGCTTGGATGGCCTGCCCCTCACCCCTCCACCCAGGGGACCTGGAGGTGTCTGCGCAGGCGTCCCTGCTCATCTCCTGCCCTTGGCCGTGACCCCTCTGCATTTTTCCTCTTAAGATGAGCCTTTTATCTCTGGCCTTTGCTCTGGCAACTTTTCAGGGGGTCAAGCGCCATATAGACCTTCTTAAGGAGAAGAATAATGGACCATACCCATGAATCAATGCATATTAAGTTTTAATTAGAAGGAAGGGAGCAGGAGAAAGAGCCTTAACCCCAGAAAGACGAAGCTGGGCAAGAGGAAAGCAGAGCAGTGGCATAGCTATGGGGTATGGGGGGGTGCAGGCCACACTGGGTGACATTCATGGGGGGAGTGACACTACTAAGGGCCAAAATTTTTAAAATCTCCCCCACCCTCCAAATCATGCCATCATGCTGTACATCATTGGAGGTGGACCGGTTGCATGTTTTCGTTCCTGTTCATTTTGACAAGAATAAATATATCAGTAGCTACATTTAGGTTGTGTGTTTGATACTGTAACAGTGTGGGGAGGGTCACAACAGCAGAGGGTGGAATGGTTGCAATAGGTAAAAGTGGGGGGGGTCTGCTAGAAGCACAAAGTTGTCTTTGCCTGGAAGCCCCCCTAGTGATAGCACAAGCCCAAGGAATGAAGGCAAAGGTTGGGAACGATATTTCTGCAGGAGGTTGAAACGCAACTGGGTCTGGATGCTCATCTGTGGGTCTTTGTTCTGGTTCTGCATCCAGAACCCAGTTGTGTTTCAACCTCCTGCAAAAATATTGATCCCAACCTTTATTCCTTGGGCTTGTGCTATAACAAGGGTGGGGTCCATGCAAAGACAACTTTGTGCTTCTTGCAGCCCCCCCCCCACCTTGAGAAGTTGCAACCACTCCACCCTCTGCTGTGGTGATCATGATGCGTCATCATCCCACGCCCCACATCATTAAAATTGTATCTTTAAATTATAATATCACACACACAGCTTAAGTATATTTATTTCTGTAAAAACGAACAGGAACCAAAATGCACAATCCACATCAAAGTTTATATAATCTGATGTTATTATTTTAAAATAAATCAAATATTTTTCACCCTCCCCGCTGTGCCTGTCACCCAGTGGGGCCCCTATCCCCGTACCCCCCCAGCATCAGCACTGCTTTGCACTCTCTTGCCTGGCTTTGTCTTTCTGGGCTTCTGGTCCAGTCACCTGCCCCCTTCCTTACCATTAAAGCATCGCATGCATTGAATCCTGTGTCTGGTCTATTATTCTTATTAGTAGGAAGGGGATTTCTATCCCGCTTGTCCATGTGCAAAGTTCACATAGTCTTTGCCAGAGCAAAGGCAGAAAATAAATGGCTCACCATCCCTAAGGAGCTTTTCATCTTGGAACAAAAGTGCACAAGGGTCATGACCAAGGGCGAGGGCTGAGCAGGGATGCTTCCGTGGGCACCCCAAGGTGCCACGGCTTGGGCGGAGAGGTGACGGGTGTGCTACCCGAGTCCCTGGTGAGGGGATCTCCGTGCCACGTTTACAGATGCTTTGCACTAAAATATTGGTAAAGATCTCTTGGCAAGAAAACACAAAATATTCCCCCAAATTTTATTTCAATGTCACCACATTACACCCCATAGCCAGGACCTTTCACTTCTCACAATAAATCACTTTTAAGCAGCTGATGTTCCACGGGGTGGGGTGTTGCAACCTCATCCAGCCACTAGATGGAGCTCCTGGACTCAAACTATACAGAACCATCACCCCAGGGACCCAGTTTACCTGCTAAGATTCACACTCATTTGGCTCTTTGTTTATGGAACTATTAATGAACAGCCCCCCCCCCCATGCTGGGACTTCTAGTTTTGCCTCTGCAAACACCCCCCCCCCCCAGGAATGAGTGCTTTGCTGAGATGTTGGAAACATTTACAGGCCCAAAGGCCGCTGTGCAGACACACGTTTCGTTTCTCTCAATGGAGAGATGTCTGTTCAGATGCTACCTGGGCAAAGTGTTTGGAGCCACCTTCAATGGGGTGGGGGCCAACCTTGGAAGGCATCGCAGTGCCCAGAAACTAGGGAGGGTTATTACAGAGCAGCTGGACCAGCAAGAAAACCCTCTTGCAAAGCATATATATACACACACACACACATATGTACACACATATATCTATATATACATATACTTTGAGGCTTGGATAATATTATAAAAAACATAAATAGAAAATCTGCTGCTGTTTGGACTAGATCTGAAATAAATGTCCTTCACAATTCACCGCTGTGTTTTTAACAGATGTACCTCTCGAATTGGGGGGGGGGGTCTGTTCCCTTTAACCTGGAAGAGACAAGCTGGGGATAGTCCCTAAGCCTAAGTGATCCCTGCATCAGATCATCTAAATCTCAGCAAGGAGTCTTTGGCTTTAGCTCTCTAGTCCAGCAGGCCTTCCCCAGAGTGGCTGACCAGACGCTTCTAGGAAGACCACAGCCTCACTCCCACGGAGATGCAACGTTTCTTTGGGGGAAGGGGCTATTCAGTGGCACCTTCCTCTGGATCTCTCATGGCCTGCCACTATAGAGCTGCCTGAGCTGTGCTGTCTCAGTTGACCACATGTGTGGGCTGGCCCTGAATTTATCAGTGGCCAAAGCAAAAGGAGAACAAGCGCAAAGGTGGTTGACGTCTCAATAGGACCCTGACAGGATCAGGCGCCCTTGCCTTGAAATGCTGACCTGGCTTACGGCAAACAGCGATGTGTCCTTTGGACTCATGCCCCACTCGTACACCTGCATCACCGGAGCTCATCCTGCTCTGTGTCAAGCTCACCCAACAATCCGGTTTCCCTGCTTGGCTGCAGCCTCTGTGGGAAGAGGGCTGTAAACCACTCTTGTTGTAAATGGGACAGTGTTCATTCCCTCTTACAGAAACAAATCAGAGGATAAAAGGAGTGCGAATCTGGTCACTTCAAATGGGTGTTTGGGGTGAGAGCTCTGGTCTGATTTCTGTCCTTTGTGAGTCAGGATCACCATCTAGTGACTGGATGAGGTTGCAACGCCCCATCCCATTGAAAACCAGCTGCTTAAATGTGATTTATTCTGAGAAGTGAAAGGCCCTGGCTATGGGGTGTAATGTGGTGACATTTAAATAAAATTTGGGGGAATGCTTGGGAAGAGCTATGAATGTGTAGCACATCTTAAGTAAGTACTGTATAGTGGAGACTTGAGAAGGGTGCTGTGACACAAGATGTCCACACGGGGGCACTCTGGAGAGACTCTTTGAGTCCTAAGAAGGTCATAGGAGAAGCTCTGAATCCTCTTTATGGGGCAAATCAAATTTCCTTCAGTCCTTTCCCAGATTCCCTTCCTGCTGGTGACCAGGCACATTTTTCTAATTATTTGAATGGGAATAATATTTCTTTGCTGATTTTTATATATATGGCAAAATAAAGAATAAGATGGTACCCTGATCCCAAATGGGACCATGATCTGTGGGGCATGAGAGATACTGGGAAAGCGGCACTGAAAAAGGGATCCGTTGAGACATCCTGGACGCCAATAAAAGGGGATTGGAGAAGTTTCAGGAGGAAAAATCAATTTTGGGTTACAAGCCACGATGTGCATGTGCAACCTCCTTATTTTAGAAATGGGCTATGTCAGAATGCCAGATGCAAGGGAGGGCACCAGGATGAGGTCTCTTGTTATCTGGTGTGCCCCCTAGGGCATTTGGTGGGCTGCTGTGAGATACAGGAAGCTGGACTAGGTGGGCGTATTGCCTGATCCAGTGGGGCTGCTCTCATGTTCTTAACTACTATTCCCAGGAAGCCTTGCAGGTCTCTTGTGATCTGGTGTGCTCCCTGGGGCATTTGGTGGGCCGCTGGGAGATGCAGGAAGCTGGACTAGATGGGCCTATGGCCTGATCCAGTGGGGCTGTTCTTATGTTCTTAACTACAATTCCCAGGAGGCCTTGCAGGTCTTCTTGTTATCTAGTGTGCTCCCTGGGGCATTTGGTGAGCCGCTGGGAGATGCAGGAAGCTGGACTAGATGGGCCTATGGCCTGATCCAGTGGGGCTGCTCTCATGTTCTTAACTACAATTCCCAGGAAGCCTTGCAGGTCTCTTGTTATCTGGTGTGCTCCCTGGGGCATTTGGTGGGCCGCTGTGAGATACGGGAAGCTGGACTAGATGGGCCTCTGGCCTGATGCAGTGGGGCTGTTCTTATGTTCTTAACTACAATTCCCAGGAAGCCTTGCAGGTCTCTTGTTAACTGGTGTGCTCCCTGGGGCATTTGGTGGGCCGCTGTGAGATACGGGAAGCTGGACTAGATGGGCCTCTGGCCTGATGCAGTGGGGCTGTTCTTATGTTCTTAACTACAATTCCCAGGAAGCCTTGCAGGTCTCTTGTTATCTGGTGTGCTCCCTGGGGCATTTGGTGGGCCGCTGTGAGATACGGGAAGCTGGACTAGATGGGCCTCTGGCCTGATCCAGTGGGGCTGCTCTCATGTTCTTAACTACAATTCCCAGGAAGCCTTGCAGGTCTCTTGTTATCTGGTGTGCTCCCTGGGGCATTTGGTGGGCCGCTGTGAGATACAGGAAGCTGGACTAGGTGGGCCTCTGGCCTGATCCAGTGGGGCTGTTCTTATGTTCTTAACTACAATTCCCAGGAAGCCTTGCAGGTCTCTTGTTAACTGGTGTGCTCCCTGGAGCATTTGGTGGGCCACTGTGAGATACAGGGAGCTGGACTAGATGGGCCTCTGGCCTGATCCAGTGGGGCTGCTCTCATGTTCTTAACTACAATTCCCAGGAAGCCTTGCAGGTCTCTTGTTAACTGGTGTGCTCCCTGGAGCATTTGGTGGGCCACTGTGAGATACAGGAAGCTGGACTAGATGGGCCTCTGGCCTGATGCAGTGGGGCCGTTCTCATGTTCTTAACTACAATTCCCAGGAAGCCTTGCAGGTCTCTTGTTAACTGGTGTGCTCCCTGGAGCATTTGGTGGGCCACTGTGAGATACAGGGAGCTGGACTAGATGGGCCTCTGGCCTGATCCAGTGGGGCTGTTCTTATGTTCTTAAACTACAATTCCCAGGAGGCCTTGCAGGTCTCTTGTTATCTAGTGTGCTCCCTGGGGCATTTGGTGGGCCGCTGTGAGATACAGGAAGCTGGACTAGGTGGGCCTCTGGCCTGATCCAGTGGGGCTGTTCTTATGTTCTTAACTACAATTCCCAGGAAGCCTTGCAGGTCTCTTGTTAACTGGTGTGCTCCCTGGAGCATTTGGTGGGCCACTGTGAGATACAGTGAGCTGGACTAGATGGGCCTCTGGCCTGATCCAGTGGGGCTGTTCTGATGTTCTTAACTACAATTCTCAGGAAGCCTGAGGCATTTGGTGGGATACAGGAAGCTGGACCTGTGGCCTGAACCAGTGAAGCTGTTCCTATGTTCTTATGTTGGCTGCCTTGTGGATGCCCAGTGGCATGCCAGGGATTGTCTGAGAAATCAGCTGACACAATGTTGTTGTTGGACTGCCCAAGTTGCTCACTTAATGTAGTCAAACGAAGCACAATGTACCAGAACACGGTACCCCTTCTGCTTAGTCTAGGGGTGAGGACACTGGCACCCAGTGTGCCTCTGATCCTGTGTTACACCCATTGCAATGGTAAGGGGGGTGTCACCCGAGGGTTCTGTGATCATGGAAGGTCATGGCACAAAGTCCCACCTGACTCTCCCAGCCAGCCCTAACCTAACAAGGAAACTTGACCCAGGTGCAGGTCACTCCCCCGAATCACCAGGCTGACACAAGGACTCACCAGAGACGCTTTGCACTCAAGTATTTCCAGAGATCTGCTGACCCTAAAACACAAATCAACCCCTGGGATTTTATTTCAGTGTCACCACATTACACCCCATAGTAATCAAAAAATCACATTACACCCCATAGCAAAAAATCAAAACATCACATATAGGCTGATGGGTTCTGAGCTGCCTGTGACAGATCAGGAGAGAGATCGGGGTGGTGGTGGACAGGTCGATGAAAGTGTCGACCCAATGTGTGGCGGCAGTAAAGAAGGCCAATTCTATGCTTGGGATCATTAGGAAGGGTATTGAGAACAAAACGGCTAGTATTATAATGCCGTTGTACAAATTGATGGAAAGGCCACACCTGGAGTATTCTGTCCAGTTCTGGTCGCCACATCTCAAAAAGGACATAGTGAAATGGAAAAGGTGCAAAAGAGAGCGACTAAGATGATTACGGGGCTGGGGCACCTTCCTTATGAGGAAAGGCTACGGCGTTTGGGCCTCTTCAGCCTAGAAAAGAGGCGCTTGAGGGGGGACATGATTGAGACATACAAAATTATGCAGGGAATGGACAGAGTGGATAGAGAGATGCTCTTTTCCCTCTCACATAACACCAGAACCAGGGGACATCCACTAAAATTGAGTGTTGGGAGAGTTAGAACAGACAAAAGAAAATATTTTTTTAGTCAGCGTGTGGTTGCTCTGTGGAACTCCTTGCCACAGGATGTGGTGATGGCATCTGGCCTGGAAGCCCACAACATACAACATACAACAAACCTTTATTAGGCATATAGTTTTACAACTAATATCTCCAAACAGTCATGTATGAAGGTATATATTAAAAGATAGATAAGAAATAAGGGTTAAAACACACCAGTTTGCTTACACAGTTACTCCAAGTTGCTTAGAACCAGCAACTTAGCCCGCTTCAGGTTGCTCAAATGTAGAAATTTAGCAACTGGAAGGGTCCCAAATTCAAATTCACCTGCCAGCAAAAGTTGTAAAGAGGTGATCTCAGAGAGACCTTTTTTGTTTCCTGACAATGAGGGGAGATGCTGGTCTCTGAGCACCTGATTAAAAGCACAATGCAGAACAAGTGTGGAAGAGAGTCTACCTCTCTGAGGCCACAATTGCAAAATCCTTCTTCCTTCGGGGCATTTCTAAACCTACCAAGTAGGTCATTAGAAGGCAGCACATTGCATCAGGCACCTGGTTAGGATTCTGCCCTTTCTCTTTCAACACCAGGACCCTCAAAATCCAGAGACTGAGATGGATGCTACAAAACTGATGGTCGAGCCAAATCCTTCTGATATGGATGTGGTGCCGTTTGACACGTTCTTGCTTACTGTTGGAAGGATCCTGAGAAATACAGATGATGAGAGATACCAATGATGAGTGGTGTTGGAGATGCCCCACCCCTCCCAAGCACCCAAGGGAAGGCCAAGACGCCCTGCCAACCAACCCAGGTCCCTAAGGGATTCCTCTCTGTACCCCTGGGACTCGGACCACCACTGGGCAATAAAGATGGATCCAAACATCTTCAAATGTGCTGTGAGTCTGCTTTGGGAGAATGGGGTGGGCAGGAAGGGGAGTGGGTGGGCAAATAAAGGTTCTGGAGGGAGGTTGGATTTGCAGTGGGTCTGCCTGTCTCCCACCTTCCACCAGGGCGATGGAGGAAAAATGTGGGCACATACTGTAGGCATTTTTGTTGACATCTGATGACCCCGGGGTCATCAATTCCACCCCTGTGCAAAATGCAGAAATGCAGACGGGGAGGGGAGAGTTGGGAGGACTGACTAACGTTGGGTGGGAAGGCTGTCATAACGTCCAACTGAAAACATCAGTCAGTCCTCTCTACCCTACTCCCCCCCCCCAGCTCAAAGAATCTTCTTTAGAGATCCTAGAGCAGCCATTTTCAACCACTGGGCCGTGGCACACTGATGTGCCGCGAATGGTTCCCAGGTGTGCCGCGGGAATTTGGGAGAGGTTCATTTCTCAATAGGACCATTGGGGGATGTGAGCCCCCACTGGCAGCACAGTGTGCCTTGTCAATGGTCAAAGAGCTGATGGTGTGCCTTGACCGTTTTAGTGCTTTGCCAGTGTGCCAGGAGGTGAAAAAGGTTGAAAATCACTGTTCTAGAGAATCTTCTTTAGAGAACTAGCTTGGCATATAGGATGTCCCATGTGGGTTTCACTCCAGAGTAACCTGGCAGAGTGTCCTATATCTTCTCTCGTGGCAGCAGCAAACACCAGCCCTGCTAAGCGGGCCCCTTGGCTCTCCTCTCAGCCTCAATGCTGCTAAGCCTCCCTGCTCCCCTGACTTGCTTGCCTGACGGGCTCCCTTTGTCGGCTAATGGGGTAATTTTTTACCCCACCCCTCATCAGAGGATCTAGGAATGTTTTACAAGAGCAGTGCAAAAACCCACAATAAAATAAAGTGTGATATGAAATGAAATACTTGAACAGCAATTAAAGCTCTTTGGAAAACCTGGAAGAACATCAAGACCTTTGCCACAAGTCAAAATTTCAGCCCCTTTTTCATAGGGGGACCATCCAGGGGAGAAATTTCCCCAGCAATTGCACAGAGTTAGGGCCCCTGAGTTCACAAGGGCCTACCCACAGTCACCATCTCCCGCTCCTCAGATGTAGGGCATGCCGAGATTGAGCCTCAGTGCCGAGCTTTTCAATATTTGGCAATTTTGGCAACAGTAAAACCACCCACACTTGTCCTTCTGGCAGCCCGGTGAATCACAGATTTATGGGTACACAGTTGTGGCAACACCGTTCCCGAAGGGTGGGAGGACAGCCCACAGGAGCCAGGGAGATGTTCATTGACAGGGAGATGTTTATATGCCTGGCCCCTGTTGGTGGTTATTTGGCTTGCTATTTGGGAGGGGGTAGGTTTCTTCCCATTAGGCAGGGCAGCTGGATGTGGTAGGTTTGGTGTGGGCAAGGGAGCAGGAGCCGGGTTTTGGTGTGCACCCTGCAGCCGGCAGGGCCAGAGCGGGCACCGGTACCAATCCCTACATGCCACTTGTCTCAGGAATGCTGCCATCCAACCTGAACTGCAAAACAAACCATAAATGCTTTCCAGCCTGGGCAAGACGGTGCAGTTTGGCTCGCTAACTTGAGCCTGATTGTATGCACAACCTCCTGATCTTAGAAATGGGTTAAGTCAGAATGCCAGATGTAGGGGAGGCACCAGGATGAGGTCTCTTGTTATCTGGTGTGCTCCCTGGGGCATTTGGTGGGCCGCTGGGAGATGCAGGAAGCTGGACTAGATGGGCCTATGGCCTGATCCAGTGGGGCTGTTCTTATGTTCTTAACTACAATTCCCAGGAGGCCTTGCAGGTCTTCTTGTTATCTAGTGTACTCCCTGGGGCATTTGGTGAGCCGCTGGGAGATGCAGGAAGCTGGACTAGATGGGCCTATGGCCTGATCCAGTGGGGCTGCTCTCATGTTCTTAACTACTATTCCCAGGAAGCCTTGCAGGTCTCTTGTTATCTGGTGTGCTCCCTGGGGCATTTGGTGGGCCGCTGTGAGATACGGGAAGCTGGACTAGATGGGCCTCTGGCCTGATGCAGTGGGGCCGTTCTCATGTTCTTAACTACAATTCCCAGGAAGCCTTGCAGGTCTCTTGTTAACTGGTGTGCTCCCTGGAGCATTTGGTGGGCCACTGTGAGATACAGGGAGCTGGACTAGATGGGCCTCTGGCCTGATCCAGTGGGGCTGTTCTTATGTTCTTAAACTACAATTCCCAGGAGGCCTTGCAGGTCTCTTGTTATCTAGTGTGCTCCCTGGGGCATTTGGTGGGCCGCTGTGAGATACAGGAAGCTGGACTAGGTGGGCCTCTGGCCTGATCCAGTGGGGCTGTTCTTATGTTCTTAACTACAATTCCCAGGAAGCCTTGCAGGTCTCTTGTTAACTGGTGTGCTCCCTGGAGCATTTGGTGGGCCACTGTGAGATACAGGGAACTGGACTAGATGGGCCTCTGGCCTGATCCAGTGGGGCTGTTCTGATGTTCTTAACTACAATTCTCAGGAAGCCTGAGGCATTTGGTGGGATACAGGAAGCTGGACCTGTGGCCTGAACCAGTGAAGCTGTTCCTATGTTCTTATGTTGGCTGCCTTGTGGATGCCCAGTGGCATGCCAGGGATTGTCTGAGAAATCAGCTGACACAATGTTGTTGTTGGACTGCCCAAGTTGCTCACTTAATGTAGTCAAACGAAGCACAATGTACCAGAACACGGTACCCCTTCTGCTTAGTCTAGGGGTGAGGACACTGGCACCCAGTGTGCCTCTGATCCTGTGTTACACCCATTGCAATGGTAAGGGGGGTGTCACCCGAGGGTTCTGTGATCATGGAAGGTCATGGCACAAAGTCCCACCTGACTCTCCCAGCCAGCCCTAACCTAACAAGGAAACTTGACCCAGGTGCAGGTCACTCCCCCGAATCACCAGGCTGACACAAGGACTCACCAGAGACGCTTTGCACTCAAGTATTTCCAGAGATCTGCTGACCCTAAAGCACAAATCAACCCCTGGGATTTTATTTCAATGTCACACATTACACCCCATAGTAATCAAAAAATCACATTACACCCCATAGCAAAAAATCAAAACATCACATATAGGCTGATGGGTTCTGAGCTGCCTGTGACAGATCAGGAGAGAGATCGGGGTGGTGGTGGACAGGTCGATGAAAGTGTCGACCCAATGTGTGGCGGCAGTAAAGAAGGCCAATTCTATGCTTGGGATCATTAGGAAGGGTATTGAGAACAAAACGGTTAGTATTATAATGCCGTTGTACAAATCGATGGAAAGGCCACACCTGGAGTATTGTGTCCAGTTCTGGTCGCCACATCTCAAAAAAGACATAGTGAAATGGAAAAGGTGCAAAAGAGAGCGACTAAGATGATTACGGGGCTGAGGCACCTTCCTTATGAGGAAAGGCTATGGCGTTTGGGCCTCTTCAGCCAAGAAAAGAGGCGCCTGAGGGGGGACATGATTGAGACATCCAAAATTATGCAGGGGATGGACAGAGTGGATAGAGAGATGCTCTTTACACTCTCACGTAACACCAGAACCAGGGGACATCCACTAAAATTGAGTGTTGGGAGAGTTAGAACAGACAAAAGAAAATATTTTTTTAGTCAGCGTGTGGTTGGTCTGTGGAACTCCTTGCCACAGGATGTGGTGATAGCATCTGGCCTGGAAGCCCACAACATACAACATGCAACAAACCTTTATTAGGCATATAGTTTTACAACTAATATCTCCAAACAGTCATGTATGAAGGTATATATTAAAAGATAGATAAGAAATAAGGGTTAAAACACACCAGTTTGCTTACACAGTTACTCCAAGTTGCTTAGAACCAGCAACTTAGCCCGCTTCAGGTTGCTCAAATGTAGAAATTTAGCAACTGGAAGGGTCCCAAATTCAAATTCACCTGCCAGCAAAAGTTGTAAAGAGGTGATCTCAGAGAGACCTTTTTTGTTTCCTGACAATGAGGGGTGATGCTGGTCTCTGAGCACCTGATTAAAAGCACAATGCAGAACAAGTGTGGAAGAGAGTCTACCTCTCTGAGGCCACAATTGCAAAATCCTTCTTCCTTCGGGGCATTTCTAAACCTACCAAGTAGGTCATTAGAAGGCAGCACATTGCATCAGGCACCTGGTTAGGATTCTGCCCTTTCTCTTTCAACACCAGGACCCTCAAAATCCAGAGGCTGAGATGGATGCTACAAAACTGATGGTCGAGCCAAATCCTTCTGATATGGATGTGGTGCCGTTTGACACGTTCTTGCTTACTGTTGGAAGGATCCTGAGAGATACAGATGATGAGAGATACCGATGAGGAGTGGTGTTGGAGATGCCCCACCCCTCCCAAGCACCCAAGGGAAGGCCAAGACGCCCTGCCAACCAACCCAGGTCCCTAAGGGATTCCTCTCTGTACCCCTGGGACTCGGACCACCACTGGGCAATAAAGATGGATCCAAACATCTTCAAATGTGCTGTGAGTCTTCTTTGGGAGAATGGGGTGGGCAGGAAGGGGAGTGGGTGGGCAAATAAAGGTTCTGGAGGGAGGTTGGATTTGCAGTGGGTCTGCCTGTCTCCCACCTTCCACCAGGGCGATGGAGGAAAAATGTGGGCACATACTGTAGGCATTTTTGTTGACATCTGATGACCCCGGGGTCATCAATTCCACCCCTGTGCGAAATGCAGAAATGCAGACGGGGAGGGGGAGAGTTGGGAGGACTGACTAACGTTGGGTGGGAAGGCTGTCATAACGTCCAACTGAAAACATCAGTCAGTCCTCTCTACCCTACTCCCCCCCCAGCTCAAAGAATCTTCTTTAGAGATCCTAGAGCAGCCGTTTTCAACCACTGGGCCGTGGCACACTGATGTGCCGCGAATGGTTCCCAGGTGTGCCGCGGGAATTTGGGAGAGATTCATTTCTCAATAGGACCATTGGGGGATGTGAGCCCCCACTGGCAGCACAGTGTGCCTTGTCAATGGTCAAAGAGCTGATGGTGTGCCTTGACCGTTTTAGTGCTTTGCCAGTGTGCCAGGAGGTGAAAAAGGCTGAAAATCACTGCTCTAGAGAATCTTCTTTAGAGAACTAGCTTGGCATATAGGATGTCCCATGTGGGTTTCACTCCAGAGTAACCTGGCAGAGTGTCCTATATCCTCTCTCGTGGCAGCAGCAAACACCAGCCCTGCTAAGAGGGCCCCTTGGCTCTCCTCTCAGCCTCAATGCTGCAACCTCAGCTCCGCCCCAAAGCCTCCCTGCTCCCCTGACTTGCTTGCCTGACGGGCTCCCTTTGTCGGCTAATGGGGTTATTTTCCTCATCAGTGGATCCAGGGAGGTTTTACAAGAGCAGAGCAAAAACCCACAATAAAATAAAGTGTGATATGAAATGAAATACTTGAACAGCAATTAAAGCTCTTTGGAAAACCTGGAAGAACATTAAGACCTTTGCCACAAGTCAAAATTTCAGTCCCTTTTTCATAGGGGGACCATCCAGGGGAGAAATTTCCCCAGCAATTGCACAGAGTTAGGGCCCCTGAGTTCACAAGGGCCTACCCACAGTCAACATCTCCCGCTCCTCAGATGTAGGGCATGCCGAGATTGAGCCTCAGTGCCGAGCTTTTCAATATTTGGCAATTTTGGCAACAGTAAAACCACCCACAGTTGTCCTTCTGGCAGCCCGGTGAATCACAGATTTATGGGTACACAGTTGTGGCAACACCGTTCCCGAAGAGTGGGAGGACAGCCCACAGGAGCCAGGGAGATGTTCATTGACAGCACATGCCTGGCCCCTGTTGGTGGTTATTTGGCTTGCTATTTGGGAGGGGGTAGGTTTCTTCCCATTAGGCAGGGCAGCTGGATGTGGTAGGTTTGGTGTGGGCAAGGGAGCAGGAGCCGAGTTTTGGTGTGCACCCTGCAGCCGGCAGGGCCAGAGCGGGCACCGGTACCAATCCCTACATGCCACTTGTCTCAGGAATGCTGCCATCCAACCTGAACTGCAAAACAAACCATAAATGCTTTCCAGCCTGGGCAAGACGGTGCAGTTTGGCTCGCTAACTTGAGCCTGATTGTATGCGCAACCTCCTGATTTTAGAAATGGGTTAAGTCAGAATGCCAGATGTAGGGGAGGGTACCAGGATGAGGTCTCTTGTTATCTGGTGTGCTCCCTGGGGCATTTGGTGGGCCGCTGTGAGATACAGGAAGCTGGACTAGATGGGCCTATGGCCTGATCCAGTGGGGCTGTTCTTATGTTCTTAACTACAATTCCCAGGAGGCCTTGCAGGTCTCTTGTTATCTAGTGTGCTCCCTGGGGCATTTGGTGGGCCGCTGTGAGATACAGGAAGCTGGACTAGATGGGCCTATGGCCTGATCCAGTGGGGCTGTTCTTATGTTCTTAACTACAATTCCCAGGAGGCCTTGCAGGTCCTCTTGTGATCTGGTGTGCTCCCTGGGGCATTTGTTGGGCTGCTGTGAGATACAGGAAGCTGGACTAGATGGGCCTATGGCCTGATCCAGTGGGGCTGTTCTTATGTTCTTAACTACAATTCCCAGGAGGCCTTGCAGGTCTCTTGTTATCTAGTGTGCTCCCTGGGGCATTTGGTGGGCCGCTGTGAGATACAGGAAGCTGGACTAGATGGGCCTATGGCCTGATCCAGTGGGGCTGTTCTTATGTTCTTAACTACAATTCCCAGGAGGCCTTGCAGGTCTCTTGTTATCTGGTGTGCTCCCTGGGGCATTTGTTGGGCTGCTGTGAGATACAGGAAGCTGGACTAGATGGGCCTGTGGCCTGATCCAGTGGGGCTGTTCTTATGTTCTTAACTACAATTCCCAGGAAGCCTTGCCGGTCTCTTGTTATTTGGTGTGCTCCCTGGGGCATTTGGTGGGCCTCTGTGAGATACAGGAAGCTGGACTAGATGGGCCTATGGCCTGATCCAGTGGCCATATGTTCTTATGAGCCAAACATGTCCAGTTTGGACTGGGCGGAGGAGTTCGTTGGCGGATTTCCATCCAGCCAATAAAACAGCCACACGCGAACTGGCAGGGCATCCGGTTCAACCCACCGGTAGCGAGTCGTATAAAGAGTGCAGCCCGGAACGTCCCGTCATCACAGCCAGCAGGAGGAAGAAGAAGAGGATTCTGCTCATCGGCTTGGTGAGTCTCCATTTCTGAGCCTGCCTTGACATCCCAGGTGGCATTTCCACGCCGGGGGGTAAACCTGCTTTAAGGGTGTCGGCAAGGCAGTTTGCCGATGGGCACAATCCCTTGCTTAGGGCCTCAGTGCAGAACTGCCAAGATCTTTGCCGGGCTACAGTTTCCAGGCTTTGTGTGTCGGAAGCAGCAGTGGGGGGGGGGGAATCATTTATTTTCCGCCTGGGCAGCACAGACCATTTGAGGTGCAAACTCCCCCTCCCCCTCCCAACGGGTTGTTTTCCTAACAGGGTCCGGCGGTGAAGTCCAAATGTCCGAGACTCCGATGGAAGCGGCTTTTCTCTATATCAGATGGGAGTTCGGCAAAGGTGGACAGCCAATAGATGGGAACTGCATACCCACAAAGCAGGAGCTCAGGAAGCCCCTGAGTCAGCAGGTGCCCAACTTCCTTCAGGTGAGGTCCTTCCTTCTCCCAGAATCAACTTGCTTTGCTAGGGCTGGGTTGCTTTGTGGGATGCGGGTTGAGGGACAGCAAAGCTGGCCAAGGGAGGGCCAAGTGGGGAGATGGGACGGGCTGAAGCATCCTAGCAGAGAAGCAAGCAGAAGGTGCCGAAAAGGAGGGAGAAAAGCAAGCCGGAAGAAGGACAGAGGGGCAGAAGGAAGGGGCAAGAGCCCTGGAGCTGCCTCTGCTGCCTGGGCAGGACCGGTCCTTGAGGGGAGGACACAGCACCATTGGGGACCATTTATTTCTATCTGTAGACCTCAGCTGTGAACCTGGGGCTCCCCCCACAAAGTGTTCGATGAGGCAGCTCCTAAACCTGGCCCTGGCAGCCAAAATCTGCAACATGCTAGATGCGGAGAAAGACCTTCCCTGGAAGATGCAGGAACTGGTTGGCGTCGGCCCTTAGGGTGGGTGTGAAGGTGGAATGAGGGAGGGGGTCTGCTCCCCTGGGAGGGAGAGTGAGATGGAAATCAGTGCCTGCAGCAGCCACCTTCCTCTCAGCCTGCCAACCTCGCAGGGTGGGTGTTAGGTAGAATGAGGGAGGGGGTCTGCTCCCCTGGGAGGGAGAGTGAGATGGAAATCAGTGCCTTCAGCAGCCACCTTCCTCTCAGCCTGCCAACCTCGCAGGGTGGGTGTGAAGGTGGAATGAGGGAGGGGGTCTGCTCCCCTGGGAGGGAGAGTGAGATGGAAATCAGTGCCTGGAGCAGCCACCTTCCTCCCAGCCTGCCAACCTCGCAGGGTGGGTGTGAAGGTGGAATGAGGGAGGGGGTCTGCTCCCCTGGGAGGGAGAGTGAGATGGAAATCAGTGCCTTCAGCAGCCACCTTCCTCTCAGCATGCCAACCTCGCAGGGCGGGTGTGAAGGTAGAATGAGGGAGGGGGTCTGCTCCCCTGGGAGGGAGAGTGAGATGGAAATCAGTGCCTTCAGCAGCCACCTTCCTCTCAGCCTGCCAACCTCGCAGGGTGGGTGTGAAGGTAGAATGAGGGAGGGGGTCTGCTCCCCTGGGAGGGAGAGTGAGATGGAAATCAGTGCCTTCAGCAGCCATCTTCCTCTCAGCCTGCCAACCTCGCAGGGTGGGTGTGAAGGTAGAATGAGGGAGGGGGTCTGCTCCCCTGGGAGGAAGAGTGAGATGGAAATCAGTGCCTTCAGCAGCCACCTTCCTCTCAGCCTGCCAACCTCGCAGGGTGGGTGTGAAGGTGGAATGAGGGAGGGGGTCTGCTCCCCTGGGAGGGGGAGTGAGATAGAAATCAGTGCCTTCAGCAGCCACCTTCCTCTCAGCCTGACAACCTCGCAGGGTGGGTGTGAAGGTAGAATGAGGGAGGGGGTCTGTTCCCCTGGGAGGGAGAGTGAGATGGAAATCAGTGCCTTCAGCAGCCACCTTCCTCTCAGCCTGCCAACCTCGCAGGGTGGGTGTGAAGGTGGAATGAGGGAGGGGGTCTGCTTCCCTGGGAGGGAGAGTGAGATGGAAATCAGTGCCTGCAGCAGCCACCTTCCTCCCAGCCTGCCAACCTCGCAGGGTGGGTGTGAAGGTGGAATGAGGGAGGGGGTCTGCTCCCCTGGGAGGGAGAGTGAGATGGAAATCAGTGCCTGCAGCAGCCACCTTCCTCTCAGCCTGCCAACCTCGCAGGGTGGGTGTTAGGTAGAATGAGGGAGGGGGTCTGCTCCCCTGGGAGGGAGAGTGAGATGGAAATCAGTGCCTTCAGCAGCCACCTTCCTCTCAGCCTGCCAACCTCACAGGGTGGGTGTGAAGGTGGAATGAGGGAGGGGGTCTGCTTCCCTGGGAGGGAGAGTGAGATGGAAATCAGTGGCTGCAGCAGCCACCTTCCTCCCAGCCTGCCAACCTCGCAGGGTGGGTGTGAAGGTGGAATGAGGGAGGGGGTCTGCTCCCCTGGGAGGGAGAGTGAGATGGAAATCAGTGCCTGCAGCAGCCACCTTCCTCCCAGCCTGCCAACCTCGTAGGGTGGGTGTTAGGTAGAATGAGGGAGGGGGTCTGCTCCCCTGGGAGGGAGAGTGAGATGGAAATCAGTGCCTGCAGCAGCCACCTTCCTCTCAGCCTGCCAACCTCGCAGGGTGGGTGTGAAGGTAGAATGAGGGAGGGGGTCTGCTCCCCTGGGAGGGAGAGTGAGATGGAAATCAGTGCCTTCAGCAGCCACCTTCCTCTCAGCCTGCCAACCTCGCAGGGTGGGTGTGAAGTTAGAATGAGGGAGAGGGTCTGCTCCCCTGGGAGGGAGAGTGAGATGGAAATCAGTGCCTTCAGCAGCCATCTTCCTCTCAGCCTGCCAACCTCGCAGGGTGGGTGTGAAGGTAGAATGAGGGAGGGGGTCTGCTCCCCTGGGAGGAAGAGTGAGATGGAAATCAGTGCCTTCAGCAGCCACCTTCCTCTCAGCCTGCCAACCTCGCAGGGTGGGTGTGAAGGTGGAATGAGGGAGGGGGTCTGCTCCCCTGGGAGGGGGAGTGAGATGGAAATCAGTGCCTTCAGCAGCCACCTTCCTCTCAGCCTGACAACCTCGCAGGGTGGGTGTGAAGGTAGAATGAGGGAGGGGGTCTGCTCCCCTGGGAGGGAGAGTGAGATGGAAATCAGTGCCTTCAGCAGCCACCTTCCTCTCAGCCTGCCAACCTCGCAGGGTGGGTGTGAAGGTAGAATGAGGGAGAGGGTCTGCTCCCCTGGGAGGGAGAGTGAGATGGAAATCAGTACCTGCAGCAGCCACCTTCCTCTCAGCCTGCCAACCTCGCAGGGTGGGTGTGAAGGTAGAAGGAGGGAGAGGGTCTGCTCCCCTGGGAGGGAGAGTGAGATGGAAATCAGTACCTGCAGCAGCCACCTTCCTCTCAGCCTGCCAACCTCACAGGGTGGGTGTTAGGTAGAATGAGGGAGGGGGTCTGCTCCCCTGGGAGGGAGAGTGAGATGGAAATCAGTGCCTTCAGCAGCCACCTTCCTCTCAGCCTGCCAACCTCGCAGGGTGGGTGTGAAGGTGGAATGAGGGAGGGGGTCTGCTTCCCTGGGAGGGAGAGTGAGATGGAAATCAGTGCCTGCAGCAGCCACCTTCCTCCCAGCCTGCCAACCTCGCAGGGTGGGTGTGAAGGTGGAATGAGGGAGGGGGTCTGCTCCCCTGGGAGGGAGAGTGAGATGGAAATCAGTGTCTGCAGCAGCCACCTTCCTCTCAGCCTGCCAACCTCGCAGGGTGGGTGTTAGGTAGAATGAGGGAGGGGGTCTGCTCCCCTGGGAGGGAGAGTGAGATGGAAATCAGTGCCTTCAGCAGCCACCTTCCTCTCAGCCTGCCAACCTCGCAGGGTGGGTGTGAAGGTGGAATGAGGGAGGGGGTCTGCTTCCCTGGGAGGGAGAGTGAGATGGAAATCAGTGCCTGCAGCAGCCACCTTCCTCCCAGCCTGCCAACCTCGCAGGGTGGGTGTGAAGGTGGAATGAGGGAGGGGGTCTGCTCCCCTGGGAGGGAGAGTGAGATGGAAATCAGTGCCTGCAGCAGCCACCTTCCTCCCAGCCTGCCAACCTTGCAGGGTGGGTGTGAAGGTGGAATGAGGGAGGGGGTCTGCTCCCCTGGGAGGGAGAGTGAGATGGAAATCAGTGCCTTCAGCAGCCACCTTCCTCTCAGCCTGCCAACCTCGTAGGGTGGGTGTTAGGTAGAATGAGGGAGGGGGTCTGCTCCCCTGGGAGGGAGAGTGAGATGGAAATCAGTGCCTGCAGCAGCCACCTTCCTCTCAGCCTGCCAACCTCGCAGGGTGGGTGTGAAGGTAGAATGAGGGAGGGGGTCTGCTCCCCTGGGAGGGAGAGTGAGATGGAAATCAGTGCCTTCAGCAGCCACCTTCCTCTCAGCCTGCCAACCTCGCAGGGTGGGTGTGAAGTTAGAATGAGGGAGAGGGTCTGCTCCCCTGGGAGGGAGAGTGAGATGGAAATCAGTGCCTTCAGCAGCCACCTTCCTCTCAGCCTGCCAACCTCGCAGGGTGGGTGTGAACGTAGAATGAGGGAGGGGGTCTGCTCCCCTGGGAGGGAGAGTGAGATGGAAATCACTGCCTTCAGCAGCCACCTTCCTCTCAGCCTGCCAACCTCGCAGGGTGGGTGTGAAGGTAGAATGAGGGAGGGGGTCTGCTCCCCTGGGAGGGAGAGTGAGATGGAAATCAGTGCCTTCAGCAGCCACCTTCCTCTCAGCCTGCCAACCTCGCAGGGTGGGTGTGAAGGTAGAATGAGGGAGGGGGTCTGCTCCCCTGGGAGGGAGAGTGAGATGGAAATCAGTGCCTTCAGCAGCCACCTTCCTCTCAGCCTGCCAACCTCGCAGGGTGGGTGTGAAGGTAGAATGAGGGAGGGGGTCTGCTCCCCTGGGAGGGAGAGTGAGATGGAAATCACTGCCTTCAGCAGCCACCTTCCTCTCAGCCTGCCAACCTCGCAGGGTGGGTGTGAAGGTAGAATGAGGGAGGGGGTCTGCTCCCCTGGGAGGGAGAGTGACATGGAAATAAGTGCCTTTAGCAGCCAAAGTTTTGGATCTCTTCTGGATCGTCAACTGTTTCCTTGGCTTGGGCAGTTATCCGAACCACACTTTCCTGAGAGTAATCCCCTGTTGAACAAAATAGGACTTATTTCTGAGTAGACCTGGTTAGGATTCTCCCCTTTCTCTTTCAACACCAGGACCCTCAAAATCCAGATGCTGAGATGGATGCTACAAAACGGAGGAACAAAATGCCGCAGCTGGACAGAATCTTGCTTAACCTTGAAATGGACCTTCTAAATAATGATGATGAGTGGTGTTGGAGATGCCCCACCCCTCCCAAGCACCCGAGGGGAGGCCAAGACGCCCTGCCAACCAACCCCGGTCCCTAAGGGATTCCTCTCTGTACCCCTGGGACTCGGACCACCACTGGGCAATAAAGATGGATCCAAACATCTTCAAACGTGCTGTGGGTCTGCTTTGGGTGAATGGGGCGGGCAGGAAGGGGAGTGGGTGGGCAAATAAGGGTTCTGGAGGGAGGTGGGATTTGCAGTGGGTCCGCCTGTCTCCCACCTTCCACCAGGGCGATCGAGGAAAAATGTGGGTACATACTGTAGGCATTTTTGTTGACATGTGATGACCCCGGGGTCATCATTTCCACCCCTGTGCGAACGTTTTCCTCCATCGCCCTCCCCCTCTCGCATGTATCTCTGAGGATGCTCTACACTTTCCTTTGGGTCCTGGACTGAAAGTAATTGGAGCCCTGGTCACGTATTCAGGTTCTGATCCGGTGAGACTCGTTTTTCTCTTTACAGTGGCATGTGCCCTTGTCGTGCACTTGAGCTCACCCCAGGGTTTTGGGGTGCTCAGAGTTGTTGGTTCTGAACCCTAGAGCCCTCAAAGATCCCTGTTCGGTAGTACTGCCACCACCCTGTAAGAGCCAGTGTCTCAGTCCAAGGAAACCGAGACCCTCCAGGCTTAACTATATCCCTTGCAGGCACTGAGCACTTTCTTTACTTAAAGTCTCAGTCCTCAAGTTTCTAGTCCACAATGAGGATTTTTGGTAGCTTGCTGAACGGCTAGGCAGGATTCTGAACCTTTGTCCCCAGCAGACAATGAACCAACATGGTAAAAGGATTTTTACTTTATTAAGTACACAGGGTTACAAAAAGTTACAAAAGGCAGCAAATGCTAGAGGCATAAAAACTTCTGGGAAACATATCAGCATAAAACAACAAAGCTAACTGGCTATCTCTATTATTTCCAAACGCTCACCTGGGTCAGCTTCTTTTGTAGATCCTCAGTTACCTAAGAGGCCACATGGTCCTGGCCTGGGGCAGGATGTGCACCCACGCCAAAAGACAAAGACCAAAAAGGAAGACAAGGGGCAAAAGACCCAAGACACCCCTTTGGGCTTTGTTCTTATACTTCTCAAGCCAAGAGGACGGGGTGACTCTCTACTCATTTCAAACTGCCCAGTCAGAACTCTTGGGGACAGAATCTTCTCAAAGTGGGCTGGATGCTAGTTCTCTTAGTTCTCCCCCTCCCCACTGGAGACCCATGGCGCCTCTCTGTCTGCTGAGGTGCTCCAGTTATCACCTTCCATGAGTTGTAAATACCTTTCGGCTAGGATTCCAGCCATTCTATGTTACTGGGTTACTTTGGTTCAGGCTTTGCAATGCTACTAGGCCTGAACTGCACATATTCATGACAGTGCCCTACCCTGTATTTTCAGCTATCAGTTTCTAGCCGGGTTGTAGGTCTAAATGTATATAATGTATAACCCCTGGGAAAAGTAAAGGCTCATTTTTCAGGGAGCCCAGGAGGAAAATAGTGCACCTTCTGCTCCGTCTGATTTTGGGGAGAGGGCCCCTCACTCGGGAGTGGGCAAGGGATGAGTACCTAAGTAGGAGGATGCATACGTGATCTAGAGGTGGGTTGTAGGCTCTGACCTTCTCCTTCTCAGAAAACAGGAATGCTCTTCTTTGCATTTCCTTGGAGCTAACAGAAGATCTTACAATATATGGGCATGAAGCCAAGCTTTCCTTGAGAGTATGTAACATACTAGTCTTGTACAAGGTACACAAGTGTGGGTTCTCTTTGTGTGTGGGCTCACCTCCTAACACCCCAGCCTGTGCCCCCAAGACAACTGCCTTGAATAAGCAGAAAAAGTGCATCTCAGTCTGCAGGCTGTTGGTCTCTTCAGTGGGAGTGAAGACCGAGAGGTCCAGACTTAGACCTCAGGGAAGAGCTTAGAGCAGAAGCTCTGATGGCGAACCTTTTAGAGACCGAACTGCAACCCAAAACCCACTCACTTAACGCAAAGTGCCGATAGGCAATTTAACCTAAATACTGAGGTTTTCCTTTAGAAAAAATAACTCATACATTAACATCTTTGTGCTGCTTCCCTCAGCCTGTGCTGTGTAGAGTGCTGGGTGGGTGGGTGGTTAGCTGTATGAGCGGCTGGAACACAGGAACATAAGAAGAGCCCGCTGGATCAGGTCAATGGCCCACCTAGTCCAGCTCCTGTATCTCACAGTGGCCCACATCTATAAGAAGGAGGTAGCACATACCCATCAGGGCTAGTAACCCATGATGGACTTTTCCTCCAGAAGCTTGTCCAATCCCCTCTTAAAGGCATCTAGTCTAGATGTCAACACCACATCCTGTGGCAAGGAGTTCCACAGGTTAATTGCATGCTGGGCAATTACATGCTGGGTAAGTGGGCGCTCCTCCTTTACTGAGCAGGGGGAGAGTAACTGGTCCTCCGCACCCCAGCAGTGTCTTTTCTGGTGGCTGTCTGCTGGCGTTCTTTTGTTTCTTTTGACATTGTGAGCCCCTTAGGGGCAGGGAGCATATAAATGCTGTCAGTGATAGTAATACTGTGCAAGATTGCATTTGTTTTTTAATTAAGCCAGCAGTATCCTAGCTGGATGGCTGCATCATGCTGCATTTCATGAACACTCACAGCTATGTGAAATTCTGCCTGCACTTCTTTTCCAATAGGACTGGAGAAGCAATTCTGTGGTTTACCTTTAAGATCATATAAAAACTAGTTTTGTGTGAGGTTCTTACAGATCAGCCTCCCGCAGGCAACAAGGCAGGGCCAGCAGCATGTGCAAGGATGGCATCTGCTCCCCTCCAGCTCTGATCCCCTCCAGCTATGCCAGGCTGTGAGCTATGCTCCCCTCCAACCTACCTCCTCTCCAACCCTGCCAAGGGAATGTCCCTGCCACGCCCTCAGGTTGCAACCCTACCCTCACTTTCCTGGGAGTAAGCCCCACTGACTACAATGAACTTACTTCTGAGTAAACATGCATAGGAGTGGGCTCTCAGGCTGCAATCCTAGCCACACTTTCCTGGGAGCAAGCCCCACTAACTATAATGGAAATGACTCCTGAGTAGACATGCATAGGCTTGGGCTCTTAAACTAGGAGCAAACCCCCGCCCTCTTCTGACTAGGGCTGCAATCCTTCCCTCACTTTCCTGGGAGTAAGCCCCACTGACTACAGTGAACTTCCTTCTGAGTAGACATGCAATCCTACAGTAGGATTGGGCTCTGAGGCTGCAATCCTAGCCACGCTTTCCTTGGAGCAAGCCCCAATGTCTTTAATGCGACCTACTTTGGCGCCTTACCCCAGACGGGGAGGGAGGAAGGGTAGCGCTCCCATTGGGCTGCTGGGGGTGACTCATCATGGCTTGGCGTGCCCAGCAAAAATGTGCTGCGTGCCCTCTGTGGCACGCGTGCCATGGGTTCGCCATCACTGGCTTAGAGCTTCCTCCAGGTTTAGAGCTCAGAGGAGGGGCAACTGAGGGCCCAAGTCCTATCCAACTTTCCAGCCCTAGTGCAGCTGCAGTGCAGCCCCAGGCAAGGCAAGAAATGTTCCCTTCCCTTTGGGAGGTCTCCATAACTACCCTCCCACTACAGGATGCAGGGCAAACCCCACTGGATTGGGCCCTGAGGCTGCAGTCCTATCCATACTTACATAGAAGTAAGCACCATTTATTATAATGGAACCTTCTTCTGAGTAGACATGTATAGGATTGGGCTGTGAATTACCCTCACAAAGGGGCTGGGACCTCAATGGGGAGAACTCCTGTTTCTTATAGGGATGGTCTTTGTCCACCAAACCACCCCCAGGATGTTGAAGATTCTGGCTGCAATGAGAGGATCGGACAGATGACGCACACATCCTGCTACCAAGGTTGCCTTTGAAAGGCTGGCACAGCCCAATCCTACTTTCCTGGGAGTAAGCCCAATTGAATTTAGTGGGACTAACTTCTGAGTAGACAAGCATAGGAATGGGCTGTGAGGCAGTTATGTGACCCTTCCCTTGGAACAGTCCATGACACCGCACTATTTCATTTCCACCCAGTGCGTGATCTGAGAATAGATGTCCAAAAATGCCATTTGTACTTGCAGATCTCCCCCATACACACGCAGCTGTCCCCACATCAGCTGGGGGATTAACTCTCCATGAAGAACCATAGAGCTTTGGCTCACCTTGGGGAAGTCCAGCATTTCTGGGGACTCCAAGCTAGTCACGGTTTCCACATTGTCATCGAGTCCCACTGAAGCCTCCAACTCCATTAAAAAATGACCAATGAATTTAGAATATCTGTACAGAACTGGGCTTCTGGGTTCTGGAATAAAACAACAGGTTCAGTGTGTGAATGGACTACATTATGACACCCCATCCCATAAGTGCCCCTTAAGTGGGTTGTGCCCTGTGGTGGGATTCAAATAAATTCACAGCAGGTTCTATGTCCTAATGACCATTTTAAGTAAACCAAAAGATGTACCAAAAGGTATTTTTGCATTAAATACTCAAATAAGAAGAATAAAAGAGGTACACAAAACTAGGTTGTTGTTGGCATCCTTCAGTCTCGGAAGACTATGGTGTCACGCTCTGAATGGTGGTTCTGGAACAGAGTGTCCTCTCCAGTGCGCGAAGCCTGGGTAAAGTAGGTATGGAGGATAGGCTGTTACCCATGCAGCAAATCCCCCCTCTCCACGTCGCTGAAATGGTCCAATGGAAAGGCAGAGGCCAATACGGTCGGTTCCAGCAGCGTCGCAGGAGTTGCCAGAACGTGACCGTGTTCAACCATGAACTGCCTCAGGGACTCCGGCTCCGGATTTTGCCTTGAGGTTGACTCCTGAAGCCTTTTCCATAACTGGATGTAGCCACAAGGCAGTGGAGGTTTGGGATCAGAGTTTTCCTTCTCTCAGATGAGCTGCCTTCCCAGGCTGACGAGTCCCATCTACCCGGTGGCTGTTTAGTCGCCTCTTACGACAAGTACAGCCAAACTGAGGGCCTATTCTTTATCCCCAGCCCCCAGGGGAAACACAAAACAAAACTAGGTTATGTTTTAAGAAAGAGTTTTAAAATATTAATGAAAAAATATTAAATACTTGACCAACTGTTATTGAAGATATTTCCATATTGCTGTTTGATTGGCGTCCTCACTTGCCATTTTCTTTGCTTTTATCCGAGCATCATCAGCTGTGTGATTTATCCTTAACCATCTTTGCACTGTAGGAGTAGGATTCCATTCCTTTAGCGGTAGGCCAATTAGACAGATAATGATTATGTTTGATATATTAGAAACAGTTAGGCGACTTCTCTTCATATAATGTTCACCTTTGAAAAACCCCTTTCCGCTTCTGCTGAACTTACAGCAATTGTTCTGACACTATTTTTAGCTCTTTGAACACTTTCAGGAGTTGAATAGTTCTGGGAATTTTTTAAAACGTTTTCCACAAAATCTTTTTGAGTTATGGTACTGCATCAGATATAGTGACAGGTGCAGTATAAGTGACACATGATGATTGTGAAAGGGGGTGTGCTGTCAACCATGCTTCTGAACATGTGCAGAAGGCAATGCTTGCCTTGGTTTTTTTACACTTGCAGCAAAAAGGCAAAATAATGCCCTTCCACATTCATTTTTATTAAACAACCAACTTGCAGAGATGGAAGTTGGTAGAGAACAATATTCATGACCATTGTTCTGTTGTAACTGGTGGTATGTTATACAGTAGATGATAATCTTACTCTTCTGCGCCAGGTGAAACGTTTATACAGTCCAGTTTCCCAGAACTATATATCAGTAATTTCATCAGGCACAGAAGGGTAAGGCCCAAATTCTAACCAACTTTCTAATGGGACATGTGCTGCATCCCGCAGTAGGGTGGCAGTCACAGAGGCATTCTCAAGGGAAGGGAATGTTTATTTCCTCACCTTGGAGCTGCATTGACCTTATGTCAGTGCTGGAAAGTGGGTTAGGATGCGCCCTAAAATTTTCATCACTGGCCTGCCACCAGTTAGAATTAGAGCAATAGTCATGAACATGTATATTGATATATAAGAAGAAAATCAACACCACTGTGTGTCCAGAAATAGCAATCATAAATCATAAAGTTGGCACAACATATATAGCCACTTGCCACAGGTTCCTTTGCTTCAGGTGTCTGTTTACATGATCCTGCAGGCATGGTTCTGTTTTTTTTCCTCTGGTGGGACTGACAATTTATGATTTTTTCACTCCAATTCTAGCCTGGGCTTTGTGGCCATCTGGAGATGGACACTCCGGACAATGTAGGCTCCTTCATTTCTAGAGGTTGGCCTTGGCCAGGGTGCCTCCCCTTGGCGCGCAACAAATCTACGCGACTTTGTATGAAATCAACATGGGGCGGGGCACCCAGAAAGGTACACTGAAAGGCCACTGCTGGATTCCCCCTGTCTTCCCAATGAAGCCAGAAAGGAAGGGGGAGCTGGAGATGTAAACGTGGGGCTGGAGGCAGAGTTCTGGATTGACTGGAGGGGCAGGACTCTCTCTGAGCTGGGAAGGGGCGGCCCTGCAGTTGGCCTCCAAGCACCCTGAAATTGCCCAGGGGGGACAGGGTGAACCTGCCTCCCTCTCCCTCTCATTAACCCATTTCTGCCCAGCCCACAGGTGTACACATTTGATGCTGTGTTCTGGCACATGGTGCTTAGATTGACTACATTAAGTACTTTAAGTGCACCCCATAGCCAAGACCTTTCGCTTCTGGGAAGAAATCACATTCAAACAGCCGGTGTTCAATGGGGTGGGGTGTTGCAGCCTCATCCAGTCACTAGATGGCGCTCCTGACTCACAGAGGAAAAAAATCAGATCAGAGCTCTCACCCCAAACACCCCTTTGAAGTGACCAGATTCACACTCCTTTTACTCCCTGATTTCTTTCTGTAAGTAGGAATGAACACTGTCCCATTAAAACAAGAGGACATATTAGTTCTCTTGAAGAAGAGAAACTGAAGACCCAGCATTGATTGTTTGGGTGAACACCAGGCATAGTTCAGTGGTGACCCAGTGGTGCCATCACACACGCCCCCAAATTGCTTCCAGGGGTCCCATTTGAGGCCATTCAAAGCTTTGGGTGGGCAGGAGGGCCCACCCATCCCCACCCCAAATGTGGCACAGAGCTCCTCTCAACAGGGGCTTGGATGGCCTGCCCCTCACCCCTCCACCCAGGGGACCTGGAGGTGTCTGCGCAGGCGTCCCTGCTCATCTCCTGCCCTTGGCCGTGACCCCTCTGCATTTTTTTTTCTCTTAAGATGAGCCTTTTATCTCTGGCCTTTGCTCTGGCAACTTTTCAGGGGGTCAAGCGCCATATAGACCTCCTTCTTAAGGAGAAGAATAATGGACCATACCCATGAATCAATGCATATTAAGTTTTAATTAGAAGGAAGGGAGCAGGAGAAAGAGCCTTAACCCCAGAAAGACGAAGCTGGGCAAGAGGAAAGCAGAGCAGTGGCATAGCCATGGGGTACAGGGGGTGCAGGCCACAGTGGGTGACATTCATGGGGGGAGTGACACTACTAAGGGCCCAAATTTTTAAAATCTCCCCCACCCTCCAAATCATGCCATCAGGCTGTACATCACTGGAGGTGGACCGGTTGCATGTTTTCGTTCCTGTTCATTTTGACAGGAATAAATATATCAGTAGCTACATTCAGGTTGTGTGTTTGATATTGTAACAGTGTGGGGAGGGTCACAACAGCAGAGGGTGGAATGGTTGCAATAGGTAAAAGTGGGGGGGGGGTCTGCTAGAAGCACAAAGTTGTTTTTGCCTGGACGCCCCCCTAGTGATAGCACAAGCCCAAGGAATGAAGGCAAAGGTTGGGATCGATATTTCTGCAGGAGGTTGAAACGCAACTGGGTCTGGATGCTCATCTCTGGGTCTTTGTTCTGGTTCTGCATCCAGAACCCAGTTGTGTTTCAACCTCCTGCAAAAATATTGATCCCAACCTTTATTCCTTGGGCTTGTGCTATAACAAGGGTGGGGTCCAGGCAAAGACAACTTTGTGCTTCTTGCAGCCCCCCCCACCTTGAGAAGTTGCAACCACTCCACCCTCTGCTGTGGTGATCATGATGCGTCATCATCCCACCCCCACATCATTAAAATTGTATCTTTAAATTATAATATCACACACACAGCTTAAGTGTATTTATTCCTGTAAAAATGAACAGGAACAAAAATGCACAATCCACATCAAAGTTTATATAATCTGATGTTATTATTTTGAAAGAAGTGTAATAATTTTGGCCAGTGGTGTCACCCTCCCCCCTGTGCCTGTCACCCAGTGGGGCCCCTATCCCCGTACCCCCCCAGCATCAGCACTGCTTTGCACTCTCTTGCCTGGCTTTGTCTTTCTGGGCTTCTGGTCCAGTCACCTGCCCCCTTCCTTACCATTAACGCTTCGCATGCACTGAATCCTGTGTCTGGTCCATTATTCCTATTAGTAGGAAGGGGATTTCTATCCTGCTTGTCCATGTGCAAAGTTCACATAGTCTTTGCCAGAGCAAAGGCAGAAAATAAATGGCTCACCGTCCCTAAGGAGCTTCTCATCTTGAAAAAAATTGCACAAGGGTCATGACCAAGGGCAGGGGCTGAGCAGGGACGCTTCCGTGGGTAGCCCAAGGTGCCACGGCTTGGGCGGAGAGGTGACGGGTGTGCTACCCGAGTCCCTGGTGAGGGGATCTCTGTGCCATGTTTGCAGATGCTTTGCACTAAACTATTGGTAATGATCTCTTTGCAGTAAAACAAAACATTCGCCCAAATTTTATCTCAATGTCACCACATTACACCCCATAGCCAGGACATTTCACTTCTCAGAATAAATCACATTTAAGCAGCTGGTGTTCACTGGGGTGGGGCGTTGCGACCTCATCCAGCCACTAGATGGAGCTCCTGGACTCACAAACTATACAGAACCATCACCCCAGACACCCAGTTTATGTGATAAGATGAGATGACATCTCAGATGTGCTGAGATGTTGGAAACATTTACAGGCTCAAAGGCCGCTGTGCAGACACACATTTTGTTTCTCTCAATGGAGAGATGTCTATTCAGATGCTACCTGGACAAAGTGTTTAGAGCCACCGTCAACCGGGTGGGCACCAACCTTAGAAGGCATCGCAGTGCCCAGAAACTAGGGAGGGTTATTACAGAGCCGCTCAACCAGCAAGAAAACCCTCTTGCAGAGCCTTCCCTCCTCGCCTCTGACCTCTCATCTCCTACCAAATTGGTTTGGCCGCATAAGCCATATATATATAGGCAGTGTATAAATAGTGGTGGTGGTGATGATGACGATGATTAAAGGTAAGACACAGTCAGGATCCCTGGCAAACCTAATGACTGGACTTGGTGGGACTAATATATATATTTATATACACACAGATATGTATAGATATACTTTGAAACTTGGATAATATTGAAAACAACATAAATAGAAAATCTGCTGCTGTCTAGATCTGAAATAAATGTCCTTCTTCACAATTCACCGCTGTGTTTTTAACAGACATACCTCTCGAATTGGGGGTGGGGCTGTTCCCTTTAACCTGGAAGAGACAAGCTGGGGATAGTCACTAAGACTAAGGGATCCCTGCATCAGATCATCTAAATCTCAGCAAGGAGTCTTTGGCTTTAGCTCTCTAGTCCAGCAGGGGTTCCCCAGAGTGGCTGACCAGACGCTTCTAGGAAGACCACAGCCTCACTCCCACGGAGATGCAACGTTTCTTTGGGGGAAGGGGCTATTCAGTGGCACCTTCCTCTGGATCTCTCAGGGCCTGCCACTATAGAGCTGCTGGTGTGCTGTCTCAGTTGGCCACATGTGTGGGCCGGCCCTGAATTTATCAATGGCCAAAGCAAAAGGAGAAGAAGCCCAAAAGTGGTTGACGTCTCAATAGGACCCTGGAAGGATCAGGCGCCCTTGCCTTGAAATGCTGACTTGGCTTACAGCAAACAGCGACGTGTTTTGTGTTTTAGGGTCAGCAGATCTCTGCAAATACTTGAGTGCAAAGCATTTCTGGTGAGTCTTTGTCCCAGCCTGGAGATTCGGGGGAGTGACCTGCAGCTGGGTCAAGTTTCCTTGTTAGGTTAGGGCTGGCTGGGTCAGGTGGGCGACCTTGTGCCATGACCTCGCATGACCACAGAAGCCTCAGGTGACACCCCCCTTACCGTTGCAATGCAGCCGTGGGTGTAACACAGCCCCAGGGGCATCATCGGAGGCTGTTTGAAGCTTTGGGTCGGCAGGAGGGCCCACCCATTCCTGCCCCATACCACCCCCCCCTCTCTCTCTCTCTCTCACACACACACACACACACACACACACACACACACACACACACACACACACACACACACACACACACATTGTGAAGCGTAAGCCATAAACATGAGGACCCTGGTAGCATCAGACACCCTTGTCCTGAAATGCTGGCCTTGTTTTCGGCAAACAGTGGCGTGTCCTTTGAGCAAGTCCAGGCACACCGCACTCATGTGCTGCGCCACTGGGGCCCGTCCTGCACTGCCTCAAGATCACCTGTTTCCCTGCTGAGCTGCAGCCTCTTTGGGAAGAGGGAAAACAGGTCATTTTTAATGTGGGGCATGACTATCAGGAAGGAGGGCCAGCCAGAGTTGTGCCGGAGGGACATGGGAGATGAAGGATCAAGGCACACTGGGTGCCAGCGTCCTCACCCCCAGACTGAGGAGAAGGGGTGCCGTGTTCTGGCACATTGTGCTTAGTTTGACAACATAAAGTGAACACCTTGGACAGTCCAACAACAACACTGTGTCAGCTGATTTCTCAGACAAGTCCCTGGCACGCCACCGGGCACCCTCAGGCAGCCAACATGGCATAAAAGCCTCCACCAGGAATACCCCCAAAACAGTTCATCCCCTCCTTTCGTTTTCTGCTGCAGAGAGACCCAGCTAAGCCCACCTGGCAGGAACATTTTCCGTCAGCTGGAATACTGGATCTCTATTGGGATATTTTTAAGCTGTCTGTCTGTCTGTCCCTCCCTCCCTCCCTCTCATTAACTCATTTCTGCCCAGCCCACAGGTGTACACATTTGACCCTTGTTGCGTATACGCAACATTGGGCAGAAATGGTTTAAACCCCACAGTGGTGCTGTGTGGATCTCTTTTAGGGATATTTTATGCTATCTGTCTGTCTGTCATAAACTAGAAAGATGCCCCACAGGGTGTGTGTGTGAGAGAGAGAGCTCTGGGAACACTTTCTGCGGAGACCCTACTATGAGGGTGATCCCCTGAGATTCAGTGTTTTCCTGGGAAGGGGGTACTACCGAGATGGCTGATCTCTGCCTGGTCTGATGAACTGGGCAGTTGTAGCAGATAAAGACCACCAAACCTTCCCCCTCCCCCATTCAGCTGCATGTCCAAACAAGGGAGAAAGGGGTCAGCACTCCTTCCCTGGGTCAGGCTGCAGAGTCTGAAAGCCCCTCCTCTTCCTGGAAGTGGCCCACTTGCAGGGTTGTTGCCCACTGGCCGTTATGCTTCATGTTCAGACCGTCCTCCTCTGCTCTTCCTTCTCAGACTCACCTCAACACCCAGACAATGGCGCACCCTGCTCCGGCTTATGGGATTCCATCTCCTGCCTCCGGTCCAGCGGCTGGATTTGGGCCACCTCCCAGCAGTGGTGGGAACAGCGACCCTGCAAGAGCAAGTGGAAGCCTCCTAGGCCTGGCTGCTTCTGTCCCTGGGAGCCTCCAGCCAACAATGGAAATCAACGTTATAGTCCAGGCACCTCCTTTTGTGGCGGTCCTTCCTGGAGCGATAATGAGCCCTTTCTCTGTGAGCCTCAAATTGCATGGTTTCTGAAGAGGCACATGGAATTGAAGGCTTCAAGGAAATGACAACCGGAATGAAGACCCAGAGATGAGCATCCAGACCCAGTTGCGTTTCAACCTCCTGCAAAAATATCAATCCCAACCTCTGCCTTCATTCCTTGGGCTTGTGCTATCACTAGGGGGGCGTCCAGGCAAAGACAACTTTGTGCTTCTAGCAGCCCCCCCACCTTGAGAAATTGCAACCATTCCACTCACTGCTGTGGTGATCTTGATGCATCATCATCCCACGCCCCACATCATTAAAATTGTATCTTTAAATTATAATATCTTACACACAGCTGAAATGTATTTATTTCTGTAAAAACAAACAGGAACCAAAATGCACAATCCACATCAACGTTTATATAATCTGATGTTATAATTTTAAAATAAATCAAATATTTTTGGCCAGTGGTGTCACCCTCCCCCCTGTGCCTGTCACCCAGTGGGGCCCCTATCCCCGTACCCCCCCAGCATCAGCACTGCTTTGCACTCTCTTGCCTGGCTTTGTCTTTCTGGGCTTCTGGTCCAGTCACCTGCCCCCTTCCTTACCATTAACGCTTCGCATGCACTGAATCCTGTGTCTGGTCCATTATTCCTATTAGTAGGAAGGGGATTTCTGTCCTGCTTGTCCATGTGAAAAGTTCACAGAGCAAAGGCAAAGAATAAATGGCTCACCGTCCCTAAGAAGCTTGTCTTCTTGAAAAAAATGCAAGGGAATTTTCCCACTCTTTCCATGGGAACTTTCTTTCCATGGATGGGGAGCAGATAACTCAAAAGTGCTCCTGCCCTCAGCAGTGTGGTCTGATGAACTGCAGCTGTGCAGGCACATGAGTGGGGTGTGAGCTCCAAATGCGCACCCTTGGCTGAAATCAAAGCCCCCATCTCAGGGCAAGGGCGCCAAGCACCGCCAGAGGCCTGGTTGTCCAGCGCATCAAGCAGGGGAAGCTGAGTTTCTCTGCTCGCCTCCTGCTTCATCATCTAACTTCAGCTGTCCCAAGGCCATCTGTGCGCAGCGAATCAGCACCCTGCAAATTGGGTAAGAGGCGGCTTTTCAAGTGAGAGCCCCTCCTCTTAGCAGGGGGAGAGGAACTGGCCCGCCTCCCCCAAGCAGTGGCTTTTCCAGTGGGTTTTTGCTGGGGCCCTTTTGCTTTTTTTTAAGATTGTAGCTTTTTTGAAACAGGGAGCCATTTGAATTTTTTTCCTCTGTAAACCGCTCTGTGTGTGTGTGTGTGTGTGTGTGTGTGTGTGTGTGTGTGTGTGTGTGTGTGTGTGTGTCACACACACAGAAACAGACACAGAGGAACACAGATTGAAAACACACACACATATCTCACTTTAAATGGGTGTCCCATTTAAAACAAGAGAACTTGTTAGTTGCCTGAACAGGCTTCTTTAAGAAGAGGAATCGAAGGCCCGGCATTGATTGTTTGGATGACCTTTAGATGGATCAGTCTATGCACACATTATTAACATCAGAACATAAAAAGAGCCCAGCTGGATCAGGCCAAGGGCCATCTTCCAGCTTCCTGTATCTCACAGCGGCATACCAGAAACACACACAAGACACTTGCATCTCGCTGCCGCTCCCCTGCATCTGGTTGGACAGCCCCCCTGTCAAGGATGCCGCACCAATTACCTGCACTGAGCATGGAGGGGGTGGGCTAAATGGTCTCCCAGACCCCTTTCAGCTCCAAAATTCTGGGAGAATGTTTCTCTCACAGTGAACCCAGAGGTCCTCATAGAACAGCTGCAGAACTGACACGCATGGAGAGTCAGCACAGGGTATGACAGGGTGGGAGAGAAGCAGGACCCTGGTCTGTCTGTGTCTTTGCACATGCTTGCATTTTCAAGTCATAATGCTGTACGTCCATGCGCTACTCTAATCTACGGCCTGTAGAGACCAAGGCATCCAGTGCTCAACTGGGCACATGTGCATGCTACCCACGTTTCATGATACAACCTCATGTGCCCCCATTCCGTTCATGTGCCCCCTATTCTGTCCATGTGCCCCCATTCTGTCCTTGTGCCCCCATTCCTCTTCCTCCCCAAAGGGGACCCTTCACAAGAAAAGGAACGGCCGTGGAGCCATCAGCACCTCCTCCTCCAGGTACAACCCATAAGTGTCATCACAGTGTCATGTGTCATCATGATGTCACTGCCCCCCCCCCCGGGGTGCCGGGGCTTCTCGTTCTGCCTCTGCAAACACACACACTCACCCCCCAGGAATGAGTGCTTTGCTGAGAAGTTGGAAACATTTACAGGCTCAAAGGCCGCTGTGCAGACACACGTTTCGTTTCTCTCAATGGAGAGATGTCTGTTCAGATGCTACCTGGGCAAAGTGTTTGGAGCCACCCTCAACGGGGTGGGGGCCAACCTTGGAAGGCATCGCAGTGCCCAGAAACTAGGGAGGGTTATTACAGAGCCGCTCAACCAGCAAGAAAACCCTCTTGCAGAGCCTTCCCTCCTCGCCTCTGACCTCTCATCTCCTACCAAATTTGTATGGTCACATAAACCATCTGAACTGCTTTCACCTTCTCTGTTACCCTGAGAACTTCCTGGCAGAGGCATATATGTGTGTTTGTGCGTGTGCGTGTGTGTGCGTGTGCGTGTGTGTGTGTGTGTGTCAAGGCAGTGTATAAATACTGGTGGTGGTGGTGATGACGATGATTAAAGGTAAGGCACAGTCAGGATCCTAATGACTGGACTTGATGGGACTAATATAGATATTTGTTTACACACACATATGTATATAGGCCTTGGATAATATTGTAAATAAAATAAATAGAAAATCTGCTGCTGTCTGGACTAGATCTGAAATAAATGTCCTTCTTCGCAATTCTCAGCCGTGTTTTTAACAGACATACCTCTCGAATTGGGGGGGGCAGTTCCCTTTAACCTGGAAGAGACAAGCTGGGGATAGTCCCTAAGCCTAAGTGATCCCTGCATCAGATCATCTATATCTCAGCAAGGAGTCTTTGGCTTTAGGTCTCTAGTCCAGCAGGGGTTCCCCAGAGAGGCTGACCAGACGCTTCTAAGAAAACCACAGCCTCACTCCCACGGAGATGCAACATTTCTTTGGGGGAAGGGGCTATTCAGTGGCACCTTCCCCTGGATCTCTCAGGGCTGCCTGAGGTGTGCTGTCTCAGTTGGCCACATGTGTGGGCCGGCCCTGAATTTATCAATGGCCAAAGCAAAAGGAGAACAAGCCCAAAAGTGGTTGACATTCCAAAAGGACCCTGGCAGGATCAGGTGCCCTTGCCTTGAAATGCTGACCTGGCTTACGGCAAACAGCGACGTGTCCTTTGGCCTCATGCCCCACTCGTACACCTGCGCCACCGGAGTTCACCCTGCACTGCGTCAAGCTCACCCAACAATCCGGTTTCCCCGCTTGGCTGCAGCCTGTGTGGGAAGAGGGCTGACAACCACTCTTGTTGTAAATGGGACAGGGTTCATTCCTACTTACAGAAGCCAATCCGAGGGGTGTGTCGAGTCCTTTGGGGTAGAGGGTTGTGGGTGCAACATCCTTCAGGGAGAGCCTGATCCACCAGGGCCATGTGGCCTCACAGATGGCTTGGAGCTGAAAGGTCTACAAAAGAAAGCTGACCCTAGTGAGAGTTAGGGATTAATGGAGATAGCCAGTCAGCTTTGTTATTTTAATGCTGAGATGTTTGCTAGATGTTTGATGCCTCTAGCATTTGCTGCCTTTTGTAACTTTATACAACCCTATGTATTTAATAAAGTGAAAATCCTTTTACTATGTTGTTTCATTGTCTGTTGGGAACAAAGGTTCAGAGTCCTGCCTAGCCGTCCAGCAAGCTACCAAATACTCATGGAGGACTAGTAACTTGAGGACTGAGGCTTTAATTAAAGAAAGTGCTCAGTGCCTGCAAGGAATCAAATTAAGCCTAGAGGGTCTCAGTGTCCCTGGACTGAGACACTGGCACATACAGGGTGGTGGCAGTACTACTGAGCAGGGGTCCTTGAGGGCTCTAGGGTTCCAGAACCAAGAACTCTGAGCACCCAAAACCCCGGGAGTATACGACACCCCCCCCCCCGGAAACACAGCCCCAGGGGCATCATTTGAGGCTATCTGAAGCTTGCGGCGGGCAAGAGGGCCCACACATTCCTGCCCCAAACCCCCCCCCCACACACACTGTGAAGCTTAAGCCATAAACATGAGGACCCTGCCAGCATCAGGCACGCTTGCCCTGAAACGCTGGTTCTGTTTTCGGCAGACAGAGACCTCCTCGATCCTTTCACTTGGAATGACACCCAAACCCCGGCCAAATTCCAAACCCTGGCCCAGGGGCCAGATGTGGCCCATGGCCAGCCTCTCTCCAGCCCATGGGTAGCCTCTGGTCCTCTGACACAGGTGACCCAACACTACCGGAGCTGTGCTTGTGGGGTGGGCGAAGGGGGGTCCATTTAAGTGTGTGTTTTATTTCTGTGGTGGGTTGGTTCTTGGAGAAATCCTGGAAATTTAAGCCCACTCATTCATTTACTCATCCGACTAAGTTCCACCTCTAATATATGTGTTTAAATAGTAAATGTTAAAATTTTATTTATTTTTACTTAAATTTTATTTTTATTATCAACTGATTTTTTTTTTCTGTACCATATGAGGTGATAACAATATGCCCAGCTCACAATATGGAAATATCCCAAGATGCCCAGTTCACCCATAAGGCTCTTCCCTGACCAAAAAAGCTATCCCTCTCAGAGAACCAGTTAACTGTGATATGGGCCTCCAAGGGTGAACAGAAAGGTCCTAGACAAGGGCAATCAACAAAGGAGGATAAAAAGGTTAGGGTAAAAGGGATGAGTCAGAGTGCCAGAGCCCCTCTAAGGGATATCTCTGTAAACAAACTGCCGATGTGTATTGAATTGCCATCCTCAGATCAACATCCTGTACTGATAACATGCCGAATGTTGTTTTGGGCATCTGCCTGTATGTTATTTTTCCCTATAAAACCTGCATGATTGCAATCCTTCTGGGTCCTCCAAGTGTGTGGGGGTCCCGTTTGCAAACGAGTAAACGTTAAGAAGTTCTTTGAATTCTCCTGTCGCCTGTTTGATTGCCTCTCCAAAATCCAAAGAACCGCCTGTGTGTGTGTTCATTCGGGCTCAGTTTATGGTGCCGTGACTGGGATTGGAAGGCAAGGCTCTGCAAGGATCGAGACGAAGTCACTGTAGGGGACAGCGCACCGCCAGAAGATAAAATGAGTCGGCTCCCGCACCCCTTGTGTGTGTCCTGGCGCTGGGTTGTCTCTGAATCTGACTGTCTCCTTCTGCGCAAGAAAGAGCCCAGGAGAACGGAACTTCGCCCGCGGGAAGGTACAGCGCGCTTAGGTGAGAATTCTCTGTGGGTTCCCAGGGTGGGGATCCTGAAGTTTGAAGGGAGGTTTTAGTGGGAAACCTCAGTGGGGAGGGTGATTGTGTTTGTATGACTGTACATTTTGCTGTGTTGTGTGTGTTTGCCCATCTCCAGAGCAAGGCCAGGTGGTTCTCTGCCTGGCTGAGTGTTGTGTGACTGAGATACGAATGAGAATATGAGTGTGTGTGTGTGTGTGTGTCAAGGCAGCAAACCCCAAGGTTTTGAAGGATTGGCCATGAGTGAGTCACTGTTTTGGGCAGCCGGTCCAGTTGAGACCCCAGGCAGGAGGCTCCCAGGCAGGAGGCCAGCCCCTGTGACAATTAAGATGAGGCACTCAGAGCCTGGGCCTGAAGGAAGAAACCCTTTGAAATGCATATTGGGTAACTTTGAGTCTCTGGGAAGGGGAAACCCCACCCTTCTGAATGGGCGCATTACTGACCAGCTCAGTACCTTTCAGCAAAAGGTAATTTCCATAGGTTGTTAACCAGGTCTCCTTAGTCTCAGGAAGGCATTAGACATTGAATCTTTCCTGAGTTTCAACAAGGCCCCCTCCCTTCTCTCCTCCAAAGTACTCAGTGTTCTGCTTGCCTGCCCCTTCCCCTCAGTGTTCCTGACATCCCTCTCTTCTATCTGCTTGGCAATTTCATATGATGTGTTCTGTCTTCCCTTGTCTGAGAGACAAGATACAATTCGCTGTCTTGTTCATGGGTGCTCAGGATCAGGCTCATTTGAACTTAGTGTTTTTTAAGGCACTTACGTAAGAACAAACTGCACTGCATGTTTGCTTAAGAAACACAGCCTGCAAGACAATATAGGTGCCCATTATATAGATCAGCAAAACTGAGTCAGTGAGACCCTAGGGGTCAGAATACGAGCTAAAAATGCTCAGAATGATTTAGAGAGACCCTAAAGTATAGTTTCCAGCTACAATAATAACCATGATTTGCTTCCTACCTATTTAGGTAACTAAAAAAGACTAATTGCAGCTGCAACCAACCTAGACAGTTGTCAAAAGTGTGTTTCTCTTTAAATACAACCTTTAATCATTCTTAATAACTTTTGGATTTCACAGGTATGAAATGCAGGAAGTCTGTGCTTTCTGTTTCCTCCCCTCCAAGAGAAAGGAAAGCTAGAGAAACCCTCCTAGCCTTTGTGCCTCAAGGCATGCACAGAGTGCAAACTAGTAGCAATCTTTTGTTTTAACCCTTTTTTGTGTGTGTGTTCCAGCAACTAAGAAGCACTGTTCCTAGGGAACAAGGAAAAAGCCTCTAAATGCCTAACTTTGCAATGGCTATCTTTTGTTTTAACCCTTTTTTGTTTCAGCAACAAGTAAAGACAAAGAAAACAGCATTTGCCCTCCAGAGGACAAATTTACGTAATCTCATTTCCTTTACAGAAGCTAAGCCCTGATGCCTATATCTGTATATATTTCAGTTTGGTTTAATACTAATGAAGTATTTCTTTTTCTAATGGAAAGATTGTCATGACAAATTCTTTTAATTCTACTTATGTTCTCCGCTTATAGACATATAAATACTAAAATGTTCTATATGTTCGTTGGATGTGTGTGTGTGTGGTATGAAAGAAGCGCTTTGTCTATCTTTGTTCTTGTTTGTTTTTGACTTATAGTGAAGTCTATCTTAAGTCCACATGACTTCCTTTCTGTAATAGGCCTGATATTCGTTGCAACAATTTTTATTATTTTTGTATATTGAGCTCATTACCATTTTTGGTACCATGGTTCCTTTTTTTCTGTTTTTAAACATGTAAGAGTACTCTTATCAAATGTGCTTTATTTTCACACAAACCCCCCCCCCCAATCCAAGAGGGAGGGAACATGAAGAATAACCCTAAGATAATTGGACAAAATGTTTTGTTCCATCGATGATGGATATTTTCAAGGGTTACAGTCCCTCAGCAAATAATCTCTTAATGTTAAGCTTTCACCCCATTGTAAAAAGTATTGTGGTGCAATTAGAATTTTGCATTCTCTTAATTCTACTTATATGTTAAGAAAAAAAAGGGGGGAAGAGAGAGAAAATAGAAGAGGAATGAACTGTGCAAGTATTTGCAGGACCAACTTGTGTCCTCCTTGAAGGAAAAACCCAGGTTCTCTCCAGCCCCCAGGGAATCAAAAGAATTCTGAATAAGAAAAGAAAAGAAAAGGAAAAAAAAAGGTCAGATTTGGCTGACTGTAGTATGTAAAGTTCATGATGTGTTCCAGTTTTCCTCTGTCTTAATGATAAGAAATTGCACTCAATCAGAGGTAGCCCTGGACAACCTGTTTACTTTCTCTGTGGAGAATGTGTTAAAACACCTAACCTTCTGTGCTCAACAAGAATGTAAGCAAAGTCAGCACAGTGTCTTTCCCCTACTGTATTTGTACTGTATTTGTATTTCTGTACTGTTATTACCTCTTCTCTAGTTCCTACAGCAAACCAACCAACAAGCAGGCCACGTACAGAGTTCTGTAACAACACCAGCCCTTTAAGGTTGAACAGTCCAAGAAAAAGAGAGAGAGGGAAAATAGAATTAAGGGCCATGTGGTCTGACCAAAGGAACTTTGAGCTAAGAGAAACTGACTCGGAGTACCAGACATAGCCAAGCAACTGACATATCTCTCTCAAAACAATTGATTGTATTTTCTCAAATCTAAAGAGGACTCCTACAGTAATAGTCTATGAGACAAAGCTTGGCCTGTCACCTTCTCCAGAAGAACCATACATGTACAGAGTGCCTTCATGGTGTTTTGGCAGAAGTCACAATATGTATTATTATTGTTTATTGTCTGCTGTAAATCAATGTCTGTGTGCAGGTTTAAAGCTAGCAGATTGCCTCTATTCCAATATTGCACTCCCTGAACTGCTATTCTCACAATGTTTTAAGTTTCCTATGTTTAGTAAATTGTTCCATCTTATCTTTGTTTGAAACTAAAGCAGCTAAAAGAGTCTGAAGTATGTGCAGTATCTGAACGTTAGATATCAACAAGAGTGTCTAGGCAAAGGACGGTGAGAAAACAAAGAAAGGACATCTGAACATATAAGATCAAGTTCACTAAAAAGTTTTGGTAACAAGGGTCAAAAATAACTTTAACCTTTAATTTATTCCAAGTGCTAATAGCTATGCTAGTTGTGTTTAACTGTTTGAATGTAGGGGCACAAGAGACCTGCACCCTGGTGCCCTCCCTTGCATCTGACATAGCCCATTTCTAGAATCAGGGGGGTGCACATACACATGATCACTTGTGGCCAGTGGTGGATTTTTCCTCCAGAGACTTGTCCAATCCCCTTTTGAAGGCATCCAGGCCAGATGCCGCCATCACATCCTATGGCAAGGAGTTCCACAGACCTACCACACACGGAGTGAACAAATATTTTCTTTTGTCTGTCCTAACTTATCTCTCCCCACACTCAATTTTGAGTGAATGTCCCCTGGTTTTGGTGTTATGTGAGAGTGCACGGAGAACATCTCTCTGTCCACTGTGTTCTCCCCATGCATGATTTTCTATGTCTCAATCATGTTCCCCCTCAGGTGTCTCTTTTCTGGGCTAAGGGAGCTCAGGCGCTGTGGCCTTTCCTCATAGGGGAGGTGCCCCAGCCCAGCAATCACCTTAGTTGCTCTCTTTTGTACTTTTTCTATTTCCAATATCTCCTTTTGAGATGTCTCGAATGTGTTCCAACGCAGAGAAAGTGTACCCTGAAATACACTGCTTAAGAAACCACATTGACCCCTTGAGTATGTGTTTTGCTTTGCTAACTTTTCTTTTCTGCTTTATACTCAGAAATCATGAGGGCTTTACCATTATCATCTGCAGTGAGCTCCCAAAGCAGGGTCGGTGCAGCTAACTCCAACCAACACATCCACTGGACAAGCTCAAGCAAGTCCAGAGCTACATGGACCCAACTTCCAACCAATGCTGGTTCAGACCTAAAGATGGTTCCTGCCTGTGCTCCTCTGAACTGAGACAAATGGTGGAGGCAACTTGGCTGCGAAGGCGACCAGACCTCTTTTCCTCAACCTGTGTACACTCACTGAAGAAAGAGATGGCAAGATAGAGGTTACACCGGTCCCTCGCCACATGCCCTCAGATAAACAGATGGAGATTCAACATGGGAGGTACAAGCTTGTCAGGTCACTGGCTATACACTACGTCACCTAGAAGACAGCTGCTGGAAGATGAAGAACACCTTGTCCCCTGATGCTGAAGAATATGTTGGAGTTGGACCTGCTGAGGGGACTCACGGCCGATGAATAATGAGCTGTTATGAGCATGCATGATTTCTTTGGATGAAGTTGTTTTAGTGTAGCATTTTTATTTCCTATTCATTCTATTATTTTCCATTTTATCTTCAGTTTGTGTTTGTTTTCCTGAATGTAATTCCAGTAACTTCTGTATTTTGTACCAAAACTCTGGATTATACCTGTATTTAGCATTAACTTAGGTAAACTTCACTTGAAAGTTGCTAGACAGGCTCTGGCACCAAGGAGCTAATATGCATTTTAGCTGACACTGCTGGCCCTGCATCCTGGGTAATTAAGGAAATTCCCTCCATTCATACCTTAACTTTCACTAATTTGCTAAAATTCCACCTCTTTTCTGTCCCCCTTTCTCCTTTCTGTTTTCAGGGGGGAAAACTGATAACAATATGCCCAGCTCACAATATGGAAATATCCCAAGATGCCTAGTTCACCCATAAGGCTCTTCTCTGACCAAAAAGCTATCCCTCTCAGAGAACCAGTTAACTGTGATATGAGCCTCCAAGGGTGAACAGAAAGGTCCTAGACAAGGGCAATCAACAAACGAGGATAAAAAGGTTAGGGTAAAAGGGATGAGTCAGAGTGCCAGAGCCCCTCTAACGGATATCTCTGTAAACCAACTGCCGATGTGTATTGAATTGCCATCCTCAGATCAACATCCTGTACTGATAACATGCCGAATGTTGTTTTGGGCGTCTGCCTGTATGTTATTTTTCCCTATAAAACCTGCATTATTGTAATCCTTCTGGGTCCTCCAAGTGTGTGGAGGTCCCGTTTGCAAAACAGTAAACGTTAAGAAGTTCTTTGAATTCTCCTGTCGCCTGTTTGATTGCCTCTCCAAAATCCAAAGAACCGCGTGTGTGTGTTCATTCGGGGTCAGAGGTATGGATTTTTTCTGGATTTGTCAGGATTTTTTTCTGATCCATATGAAGTAACACCCAGCTAGATTTGTGGCAAACTTAGAGCAAGTTTAAATCATAATTATTTTTTCCCCCTTGCCCGTGACACAGTGTGACAGACATAAGGTCACCCTGCCAAACGGTTTGCCCACCCCTGATTTAGGGGGACGAGACCGAAGAGGAACTGCAGAACAAATAGCAGATGTCTGGAGGCTATGATGGGATGGGGATGATGGACCAGAAGGCCAAGAATCGGACCAAAGGAGACCCGCAGCAGGCTTAAGGATTTTGGGATGAAATCTTTATTCCCCAATGACAACCCCAGTCACCAGGGACTGGAGAGGAATGCCGTTTGTGGTTCTTAAGGAACTGGGTCTGTTGACAGGTCATCTTGGCCTCCCTTCAGCCCCTGAAGGATGGTCACCTCCGTCTGGTAAAGTTCCCGAAGAAACTGTATGGGAAATGATATTTGCTCAGCAGTGCTGATCACACTGGAGATTTCTGGACCATCACCCTGGCCCTGGATTTGTAGGAACAAAGCAAAGAAAGGGCAGGAACAATGATGATTTTGGGTGTGGAGATGAAGGGCTCAAGACCTTGCAAACTGCAGCATCTAGGCTGGCTATTTCTGGCATTTGTTTGCATCTCCCTCCAAGGACCTCAGGGGAGCAGACAAAGTCTTCCCCTCCCTCCTGGTATCTTCACAACCACCCTGCAAGGTTTGGAGGCTGAGACACCCAACCAGCCGCCTGGCTGAGACTGGGACTGCCCAGTTCAACCTGCCACTCTAACCACTACTCCATCCTTCCTATCTAGCTGTGCCCAAGACAATGAGCTTGTCTTCTCTCACTCACAGCTTCAATCAGCACAGAAGGGGATGAATCCTGAAGGGTGGCAAGTCCTGCATCTTACATGGATGAACAGCGCCTGCCGGGCCACTCCTAGGACGCTGCAGGGTCTGACTGCAAGGGGAGGTAGCAGGCAAACACACTTCCCTTCCACTGAACTGATTTTTCCCTGTGGTCTTTTAATGGCTGACAAAGCAGGGGTCAGTCCTGTGCCCCTTTGCTTGGGCCTGGCCACCCACTGTGTGATTTTATAGTGTGTCACCCAAAACTCAGACCGTCCCCCCACCTCTATCCCCATTTCAGAGACACTCAGAAGGCAAGTTGAATCTATGCAGAGAACGGGCCTGCTCACCTGGCGCAAGTTTGGTGTTTCCTTGGACACTGTGCTAACCCAGCCCTCCGAGAGGGTTCCCATGTTGCTATCTAGACTCGCCGAACAACTCCTCAAAAGCAGGAGCAGCAAATGCATGCCCAGTCCTGAAAGAGAGCAAGCAGTTCAGGGTGTGAGTGGACTCCCCTAAGACACCCACCCAGTGTCCTTAAGAACCCGAGAAGAGCCCTGCGGGATCAGGGCCAGGCCCCTCTAGTCCAGCTTCCTGCGACTCACAGGGGCCCACCAGATGCCTCGGGGAGAACACAAAACACCGCAAGATACTTGCATCTCGCTCCCACCTCCCGGCACCCAGCATTCTATTGACACACACCGCCCCCAGCAAAGATACCAGTTTGCAAGTGAGTTGAACCCTCTCCAGCGTCCTAATTAGAACTGCCGTTGTGAAATGGTTCGTCCAAGCCAACTTGCCCCACCTCTTAATGAAAAGCACTCTCTGTCAAGAGTTCAGAAACCATTTTTTCTTCCATGGCATCCCATTGTGGCTGGTATTTTTGCTTGTTTGTTTCAACACATGACCAGGCACGGTGGTGGGTGGTCCTCCCCTGGTGCCACCCTTGGGGGGGTGACACCACAAATGACCCAAATCACAGTAATAATACCATCGTGTTATATATCATTTGATGTGTAATTGATAGCAGAATGCAGTGAAATGAACCCAAGTGATTTATCTCCATACTATAAAAAGTTAAGGCCCAAAACAAAAATGCAACCCTTCTATAACCATTTAAGAACATAAGAAGAGCCCCACTGGATCAGGCCAAAGGCCCAGCTAGTCCAGCTTCCTGTATCTCACAGCGGCCCTCCAAATGCCCCAGGGACCACTTGAAGGCATAAAGGCAAGATGCCATCGCTACTTCCTGTGGCAAGGAGTTCCACAGACTAATTACAAGCTGGGTAAAGAAATACTTGTTTTTATCTGTCCTAACTCCCCTGACACTCAACTTTAGTGGATGTCCCCTGGTTCTGGTGTGAGGTGAGAGGGAAGAAAGCGTCTTTCTCTATCCGCCCTGTCCAGCCTGTGAGTAATTTAGTATGTCTGCGTGTGTGTGTTTTCAATCTGTATTCCTCTGTGTCTGCTTCTGTGTGTGTGACACACACACACACACACACACACACACCCCGCAGAGCGGTTTACAAAAAAACCAAAGGGCAAAAAAATCAAAGGGCTCCCTGTTCCAAAAAGGCTCACAATCTGATAAAATGCAAAAGGACCCCAGCAAAAACCCACTGGAAAAGTCACTGCTGGGGGGAGGCGGGCTGGTTCCTCTCCCCCTGCTAAGAGGAGGGGCACTCATTTGAAAAGGTGCCTCTTACCCAATTTGCAGGGTGCTAACTAGCTGCGCACAGATGGCCTTGGGACAGCTGAAGTTGGGAGAGCTTGGGCCTTGGGAGAGCTGAAGCCTCTGGCGGGGCTTGGTGCCCTTGCCCTGAGATGGGGACTTTGCTTTCAGCCAAGGGCAAGGGCTTTGATTGCAGCGCAACCTCCTGGTTTTAGAAATGGGCTATGTCAGAATGCCAGATGCAAGGGAGGGCACCAGGATGAGGTCTCTTGTTACCAGGTGTGCACCCTGGGGCATTTGGTGGGCCTCTGTCAGATACAGGAAGCTGGACTAGATGGGCCTGTGGCCTGATCCAGTGGGGCTGTTCTTATGTTCTTAACTACAATTCCCAGGAAGCCTTGCAGGTCTCTTGTTATCTGGTGTGCTCCCTGGGGCATTTGGTGGGCCGCTGTGAGATACAGGAAGCTGGACTAGATGGGCCTGTGGCCTGATCCAGTGGGGCTGTTCTTATGTTCTTAACTACAATTCCCAGGAGGCCTTGCAGGTCTCTTGTTATCTGGTGTGCTCCCTGGGGCATTGGGTGGGCCGCTGTGAGATACAGGAAGCTGGACTAGATGGGCCTATGGCCTGAGCCAGTGGGGCTGTTCTTATGTTCTTATATAAGGGTGCGCATTTGGAGCTCTCACCCCACTCATGTGCCTGCACAGCTGCAGTTCATCCAACCACATTGCTGAGGGCAGGAGCATTTTTGAGTTATCTGCTCCCCATCCATGGAAACAGACCTGCACAAAAAGTCTTTGTAGGGCTTATCGTATCTCCTTTCAGAAGACCTTACACTTCCCAGCCAGACAAGCTCACCAGCTTGGAGAAGACGGAGTGAGAGCCTGATAGCTGCTCTTGGAGGGTTCTGGCTGAGCTTTTAATGTGGTTCCAATTGCACCAGCAGCACCAGAGTTTGCTTACTTGTTCTGGCCTCTCCATCAGCTCAGCACGGACTTGAGCAACCCAGAAAGACCAAAATTTGAGAATGGGCAAAGGACAGGCAGTAAGACAGGGACTGTCTTCTTCAGTTTTCTCCATCACCTGACTCAAGATTATGGTTGGACTACCCAGGTTATGAATCCCATCAATCTAAAGTACAAGGTAATTGGGCACACCTGGAGAACGGCGCCACTTCTCCTCGTTCTAGAACATCTGGGTGATGACACCCTGAGGATACTGTCTCCCGTTTTGTCTCCCATTCTCCTACGGCATGAATTGTGACTCTCCAACTCTGGCCAGCCCGCCTTCCTGATATTCGTGCCCCGTTTCATAACGATACATTAGCCCTCTTTCCACAGAGGCTGCGGCCTAGTGGGGAAACCGGATCGGTGGGTGAGCTTGACGCAGTGCAGGATGAACTCCGGTGACGCAAGTGTACGAGTGGGGCAAGAGTCCAAAGGACACGTCGCTGTTTGCCGTAAGCCAAGTCAGCATTTCAGGGCCAGGGCGCCTGATCTTGCCAGGGTCCTTAAACTGTCATCATCAGGACATGCTGCGTTCTGAGTTTCCCTGATCAACTCCGTGTTCTGGCGCATTGTGCTTCAGTTGACTACATTGAGTGAACAACTTGGGCAGTCCAACAACACTCTTGGGTCAGCTGATTTCTCAATCGGACAATCCCTGGCACGCCATTGGCACCCACAAGCAGCCAACATGGAATAAAAGCCTCCACCAGGATTGCCCCCAAGGTTGTTCATCGCCTCCTTGTGTTTTCTGCTCCAGAGAGACCCAGGTAGGCTCACCTGGCTGGACCTTTTCCGGTCAGCAGAAATACTTGATCTCTATTGGGATATTTTATGCTGTCTGTCTGTCTCTCGGTCATAAACTAGCAAGATGCCCCACAGGGTGTGTGTCTGTATTTTCTGTATTTGGGTGTCTAACAGAGAGAGAGAGAGAGAGAGAGAGAGAGAGAGAGAGAGAGAGAGAAAGAGAGAGAGAGAGCTCTTCGAAAAGTTTGTTTGGAGACCCTACTATGAGGGTGATCCCCTGAGTGTTTTCCTGGGAAGTGGGTACTACTGAGATGGCTGACCTCTGCCTGGTCTGATGAACTGGGCAGTTGTAGCAGATACAGAGCACAAAACCTCCACACACACACCCCCATTCAGCTGAATGTCCAGACAAGGGAGTGAGGGGTCAGCACTCCTGCTCTGGGTCAGGGTACAGAGTCTGAGAGCCCCTCCTCTTCCTGGACGTAGCCCACTTGCAGGTTTGTTGCCCACTGGCCGTTATGCTTCGTGTTCAGACTGTCCTCCTCTGCTCTTCTTTCTCAGACTCACCACATTTCACCCCATAGCCAGGACCTTTCACTTCTCACAATAAATCACTTCTAAACAGCTGATGTTCCACGGGGTGGGGCGTTGCAACCTCATCCAGCCACTAGATGGAGCTCCTGCACTCACAAACTACACAGAGCCATCACCCCAGGGACCCTGTTTACCTGCTAAGATTCACACTCATTTGGCTCTTTGTTTATGTAACTATTTATGAACAGCCCCCCCCCCCAAGTTGCTGGGACTTCTAGTTTTGCCTCTGCAAATCCCCCCCCCCCCCCCAGGAATGAGTGCTTTGCTGAGATGTGGGAAACATTTACAGGCTCAAAGGCCACTGTGCAGAAAAACATTTCGTTTCTCTCAATGGAGAGATGTCTATTCAGATGCTGCCTGGACAGAGTGTTTGGAGCCACCGTCAACAGGGTGGGCGCAAACCTTAGAAGGCATCACAGTGCCCAGAAACTAGGGAGGGTTATTACAGAGCCACTCAACCAGCAAGAAAACCCTCTTGCAGAGCCTTCCCTCCTCGCCTCTGACCTCTCGTCTCCTACCAAATTGGGATGTATCTATGGCTCTGTCAGGAAGTTCTCTGTGTAACAGAGAAGGTGGAAGCAGTTAGATGGTTGATGCGGCCAAACCAATTTGGTAGGAGAGGAGAGGTCAGAGGCAGTGTATAAGTGGTGGTGGTGGCGGGGATGATGAAGGGAAGGCACAGTCAGGATCCCTGGCAAGCCTAATGACTGGACTTGGTGGGACTAATATATATATTTGTGTACACACACACACACACACACACACACACACACACACACACACACGTGCATAATATTGAAAATAAAATAAATAGAAAATCTGCTGCTGTCTGGACTAGCTCTGAAATAAATGTCCTTCTTCAAAATTCACCGCTGTGTTTTTAACAGACGTACCTCTCGAATTGGGGGGGGGGGCTGTTCCCTTTAACCTGGAAGAGACAAGCTGGGGAGTGTCCCTAAGCCTAAGGGATCCCTGCATCAGATCATCTAAATCTTAGCAAGGAGGCTTTGCCTTTAGCTCTCTAGTCCAGCAGGGGTTCCCCAGAGAGGCTGACCAGACGCTTCTAGGAAGACCACAGCCTCACTCCCACGGAGATGCAACGTTTCTTTGGGGGAAGTGGCTATTCAGTGGCACCTTCCCCTGGATCTCTCAGGGCTGCCTGAGGTGTGCTGTCTCAGTTGGCCACATGTGTGGGCCGGCCCTGAATTTATCAATGGCCAAAGCAAAAGGAGAACAAGCCCAAAAGTGGGTGACATCCCAAAAGGACCCTGGCAGGATCAGGTGCCCTTGCCTTGAAATGCTGACCTGGCTTACGGCAAACAGCGACATGTCCTTTGGCCTCATGCCCCACTCGTACACCTGCGCCACCAGAGTTCACCCTGCACTGCGTCAAGCTCACCCAACAATCCGGTTTCCCCGGTTGGCTGCAGCCTGTGTGGGAAGAGGGCTGACAACCACTCTTGTTGTAAATGGGACAGGGTTCATTCCTACTTACAGAAGCCAATCCGAGGGGTGTGTCCATTCCTTTGGGGTAGAGGGTTGTGGGTGCAACATCCTTCAGGGAGAGCCTGATCCACCAGGGCCATGTGGCCTCACAGATGGCTTGGAGCTGAAAGGTCTACAAAAGAAAGCTGACCCTGATGAGAGTTAGGGACTAATAGAGATAGCCAGTCAGCTTTGTTATTTTAATGCTGAGATGTTTGCTAGATGTTTGATGCCTCTAGCATTTGCTGCCTTTTGTAACTTTATGCAACCCTATGTATTTAATAAAGTAAAAATCCTTTTACTAAGTTGTTTCATTGTCTGTTGGGGACAAAGGTTCAGAGTCCTGCCTAGCCGTTCAGCAAGCTACCAAATACTCATGGAGGACTAGTAACTTGAGGACTGAGGCTTTAATTAAAGAAAGTGCTCAGTGCCTGCAAGGAATCAAATTAAGCCTAGAGGGTCTCAGTGTCCCTGGACTGAGACACTGGCACATACAGGGTGGTGGCAGTACTACTGAGCAGGGGTCCTTGAGGGCTCTAGGGTTCCAGAACCAAGAACTCTGAGCACCCAAAACCCCGGGAGTATACGACACCCCCCCCCCCGGAAACACAGCCCCAGGGGCTTCATTTGAGGCTATCTGAGGCTTGCGGCGGGCAAGAGGGCCCACACATTCCTGCCCCATAGCCCCCCTCTCTCACACACACACTGTGAAGCTTAAGCCATAAACATGAGGACCCTGCCAGCATCAGGCACCCTTGCCCCGAAACGCTGGTTCTGTTTTCGGCAGACAGAGACCTCCTCGATCCTTTCACTTGGAATGACACCCAAACCCCGGCCAAATTCCAAACCCTGGCCCAGGGGCCAGATGTGGCCCATGGCCAGCCTCTATCCAGCGCATGGCCAGCCTCTGGTCCTCTGGCACAGTTGACCAAACACTACCGGAGCTGTGCTTGTGGGGTGGGCGAGGGGGGGTCCAGTTAAGTGTGTGCTTTATTTCTGTGGTGCGTTGGTTCTTGGAGAAATCCTGGAAATTTGAGCCCACTCATTCATTTACTCATCCGTCTAAGTTCCACCTCTAATATATGTGTTTAAATAGTAAATGTTGGGATGGGGATGATGGAGAAACTGCAGAAGAGAAGCTGCAGAACAAAGAGCAGATGTCTGGAGGCTATGATGGGATGGGGATGATGGACCAGAAGAGTTGGCCAAGAATCGGACCAAAGGAGACCCGCAGCAGGCTTAAGGATTTTGGGATGAAATCTTTATTCCCCAAAGGCAACCCAGTCACCAGGGACTGGAGAGGAATGCCGTTTGTGGTTCTTAAGGAACTGGGTCTGTTGACAGGTCATCTTGGCCTCCCTTCAGCCCCTGAAGGATGGTCACCTCCGTCTGGTAAAGTTCCCGAAGAAACTGTATGGGAAATGATATTTGCTCAGCAGTGCTGATCACACTGGAGATTTCTGGACCATCACCCTGGCCCTGGATTTGTAGGAAGAAAGCAAAGAAAGGGCAGGAACAGTGATGATTTTGGGTGTGGAGATGAAGGGCTCAAGACCTTGCAAACTGCAGCATCTAGGCTGGCTATCTCCCTCCAAGGACCTCAGGGGAGCAGACAAAGTCTTCCCCTCCCTCCCGCTATCTTCACAACCACCCTGCAAGGTTTGGAGGCTGAGACACCCAACCAGCCGCCTGGCTGAGACTGGGACTGCCCAGTTCTACCTGCCACTCTAACCACTACTCCATCCTTCCTATCTAGCTGTGCCCAAGACAATGAGCTTGTCTTCTCTCACTCACAGCTTCAATCAGCACAGAAGGGGATGAATCCTGAAGGGTGGCAAGTCCTGCATCTTACAGGGATGAACAGCGCCTGCCGGGCCACTCCTAGGACGCTGCAGGGTCTGACTGCAAGGGGAGGTAGCAGGCAAACACACTTCCCTTCCACTGAACTGATTTTTCCCTGTGGTCTTTCAATGGCTGACAAAGCAGGGGTCAGTCCTGTGCCCCTTTGCTTGGGCCTGGCCACCCACTGTGTGATTTTATAGTGTGTCACCCAAAACTCAGACCGTCCCCCCACCTCTATCCCCATTTCAGAGACACTCAGAAGGCAAGTTGAATCTATGCAGAGAACGGCCTGCTCACCTGGCGCAAGTTTGGTGTTTCCTTGGACACTGTGCTAACCCAGCCCTCCGAGGGGGTTCCCATGTTGCTATCTAGACTCGCCGAACAACTCCTGGACTCCTCAAAAGCAGGAGCAGCAAATGCATGCCAGTCCTGAAAGAGAGCAAGCAGTTCAGGGTGTGAGTGGACTCCCCTAAGACACCCACCCAGTGTCCTTAAGAACCCGAGAAGAGCCCTGCGGGATCAGGGCCAGGCCCCTCTAGTCCAGCTTCCTGCGACTCACAGGGGCCCACCAGATGCCTCGGGGAGAACACAAACACCACAAGATACTTGCATCTCGCTCCCACCCCCCGGCACCCAGCATTCTATTGACACTCACACCGCCCCCAGCAAAGATACCAGTTTGCAAGTGAGTTGAACCCTCTCCAGCGTCCTAATTAGAACTGCCGTTGTGAAATGGTTCGTCCAAGCCAACTTGCCCCACCTCTTAATGAAAAGCACTCTCTGTCTCTTCCTCAAGAGTTCAGAAACCATTTTTTCTTCCATGGCATCCCATTGTGGCTGGTATTTTTGCTTGTTTGTTGCAACACATGACCAGGCACGGTGGTGGGTGGTCCTCCCCTGGTGCCACCCTTGGGGGGGTGACACCACAAATGACCCAAATCACAGTAATAATACCATCGTGTTATATACCATTTGATGTGTAATTGATAGCAGAACGCAGTGAAATGAACCCAAGTGATTTATCTCCATACTATAAAAAGTTAAGGCCCAAAATAAAATGCAACCCTTATATGTATTGGCAACCTTCAGTCTCGAAAGACTATGGTATCGCGCTCTGAATGGTGGTTCTGGCACAGCGTCTAGCGTCTAGTGTGGCTGAAAAGGCCAACCCTTATATAACCATTTAAGAACATAAGAAGAGCCCCACTGGATCAGGCCAAAGGCCCAGCTAGTCCAGCTTCCTGTATCTCACAGCGGCCCTCCAAATGCCCCAGGGAGCACTTGAAGGCATAAAGGCAAGATGCCATCGCTACTTCCTGTGGCAAGGAGTTCCACAGACTAATTACAAGCTGGGTAAAGAAATGCATGTTTTTATCTGTCCTAACTCCCCTGACACTCAACTTTAGTGGATGTCCCCTGGTTCTGGTGTGAGGTGAGAGGGAAGAAAGCGTCTTTCTCTATCCGCCCTGTCCAGCCTGTGAGTAATTTAGTATGTCTGCGTGTGTGTGTTTTCAATCTGTATTCCTCTGTGTCTGCTTCTGTGTGTGTGACACACACACACACACACACCCACAGAGCGGTTTACAAAAAAACCAAAGGGCAAAAAAATCAAAGGGCTCCCTGTTCCAAAAAGGCTCACAATCTGATAAAATGCAAAAGGACCCCAGCAAAAACCCACTGGAAAAGTCACTGGTGGGGGGAGGCGGGCTGGTTCCTCTCCCCCTGCTAAGAGGAGGGGCACTCCTTTGAAAAGGTGCCTCTTACCCAATTTGCAGGCTGCTAACTAGCTGCGCACAGATGGCCTTGGGACAGCTGAAGTTGGGAGAGCTTGGGCCTTGGGAGAGCTGAAGCCTCTGGCGGTGCTTGGTGCCCTTGCCCTGAGATGGGGGCTTTGATTTCAGCCAAGGGCAAGGGCTTTGACTGCATCGCAACCTCCTGGTTTTAGAAATGGGTTATGTCAGAATGCCAGGTGCAAGGGAGGGCACCAGGATGAGGTCTCTTATTACCAGGTGTGCTCCCTGGGGCATTTGGTGGGCCGCTGTGAGATACAAGAAGCTGGACTAGATGGGCCTATGGCCTGCTCCAGTGGGGCTGTTCTTATGTTCTTAACTACAATTCCCAGGAAGCCTTGCAGGTCTCTTGTTATCTGGTGTGCTCCCTGGGGCATTTTGTGGGCCGCTGTGAGATACAGGAAGCTGGACTAGATGGGCCTATGGCCTGCTCCAGTGGGGCTGTTCTTATGTTCTTAACTACAATTCCCAGGAAGCCTTGCAGGTCTCTTGTTATCTGGTGTGCTCCCTGGGGCATTTGGTGGGCTGCTGTGAGATACAGGAAGCTGGACTAGATGGGCCTATGGCCTGAGCCAGTGGGGCTGTTCTTATGTTCTTATGTAAGGGTGCGCATTTGGAGCTCACACCCCACTCATGTGCCTGCACAGCTGCAGTTCATCAGACCACACTGCTGAGGGCAGGAGCATTTTTGAGTTATCTGCTCCCCATCCATGGAAAGAGACCTGCACAAAAAGTCTTTGTAGGGCTTATCCTATCTCCTTTCAGAAGACCTTACACTTCCCAGCTCACCAGCTTGGAGAAGACGGAGTGAGAGCCTGATAGCTGCTCTTGGAGGGTTCTGGCTGAGCTTTTAATGTGGTTCCAATTGCACCAGCAGCACCAGAGTTTGCTTACTTGTTCCGGCCTCTCCATCAGCTCAGCACGGACTTGAGCATCCCAGAAAGACCAAAATTTGAGAATGGGCAAAGGACAGGCAGTAAGACAGGGACTGTCTTCTTCAGTTTTCTCCATCACCTGACTCAAGATTGTGGTTGGACTACCCAGGTTATGAATCCCATCAATCTAAAGTACAAGGTAATTGGGGCACACCTGGAGAACGGCGCCACTTCTCCTCGTTCTAGAACATCTGGGTGATGACACCCTGAGGACACTGTCTCCCGTTTTGTCTCCCATTCTCCTACGGCATGAATTGTGACTCTCCAACTCTGGCCAGCCCGCCTTCCTGATATTCGTGCCCCGTTTCATAACGATACATTAGCCCTCTTTCCACAGAGGCTGCGGCCTAGTGGGGAAACCGGATCGGTGGGTGAGCTTGACGCAGTGCAGGATGAACTCCGGTGGCGCAGGTGTATGAGTGGGGCAAGAGTCCAAAGGACACGTCGCTGTTTGCCGTAAGCCAAGTCAGCATTTCAGGGCCAGGGCGCCTGATCCTGCCAGCGTCCTTAAACTGTCATCATCCAAGGTTCTAAACAGGGCATGCTGCGTTCTGGGTTTCCCTGATCAACTCCATGTTCTGGCGCATTGTGCTTCAGTTGACTACATTGAGTGAACAACTTGGGCAGTCCAACAACACTCTTGGGTCAGCTGATTTCTCAATCGGACAATCCCTGGCATGCCATTGGCACCCACAAGCAGCCAACATGGTATAAAAGCCTCCACCAGGATTGCCCCCAAGGTTGTTCATCGCCTCCTTGTGTTTTCTGCTCCAGAGAGACCCAGGTAGGCCCACCTGGCTGGACCTTTTCCGGTCAGCAGAAATACTTGATCTCTATTGGGATATTTTATGCTGTCTGTCTGTCTGTCTCTCGGTCATAAACTAGCAAGATGCCCCACAGGGTGTGTGTCTGTATTTTCTGTATTTGGGTGTCTAACAGAGAGAGAGAGAGAGAGAGCTCTGCAAACAATTTGTGTGGAGACCCTACTATGAGGGTGATCCCCTGAGTGTTTTCCTGGGAAGTGGGTACTACTGAGATGGCTGACCTCTGCCTGGTCTGATGAACTGGGCAGTTGTAGCAGATACAGAGCACCAAACCTCCCCCCCCCCCATTCAGCTGCATGTCCAGACAAGGGAGTGAGGGGTCAGCACTCCTGCTCTGGGTCAGGGTACAGAGTCTGAGAGCCCTCCTCTTCCTTGACGTGGCCCACTTGCAGGGTCGTTGCCCACTGGCCGTTATGCTTTGTGTTCAGACTGTCCTCCTCTGCTCTTCTTTCTCAGACTCATCTCAACACCCAGGGCTCACAGACAAAGGGCTCCTTATCGGTCTTGGAAGGATTACCACAAGAGAAGGAGCCAGGAGTGCTTTGCTGAGATGTGGGAAACATTTACACTCAAAGGCCACTGTGCAGAAAAACATTTCGTTTCTCTCAATGGAGAGATGTCTATTCAGATGCTACCTGGACAGAGTGTTTGGAGCCACCGTCAACAGGGTGGGCGCAAACCTTAGAAGGCATCACAGTGCCCAGAAACTAGGGAGGGTTATTACAGAGCCGCTCAACCAGCAAGAAAACCCTCTTGCAGAGCCTCGCCTCTGACCTCTCGTCTCCTACCAAATTGGGATGTATCTATGGCTCTGTTAGGAAGTTCTCTGTGTAACAGAGAAGGTGGAAGCAGTTAGATGGTTGATGCGGCCAAACCAATTTGGTAGGAGAGGAGAGGTCAGAGGCAGTGTATAAGTGGTGGTGGTGGCGGGGATGATGAAGGGAAGGCACAGTCAGGATCCCTGGCAAACCTAATGACTGGACTTGGTGGGACTAATATATATATTTGTGTACACACACACACACACACACACGTGCATAATATTGAAAATAAAATAAATAGAAAATCTGCTGCTGTTTGGACTAGATCTGAAATAAATGTCCTTCTTCACAATTCACCGCTGTGTTTTTAACAGATGTACCTCTTGAATTGGTGGGGGGGGGGCTGTTCCCTTTAACCTGGAAGAGACAAGCTGGGGAGTGCCCCTAAGCCTAAGGGATTCCTGCATCAGATCATCTAAATCTTAGCAAGGAGTCTTTGCCTTTAGCTCTCTAGTCCAGCAGGGGTTCCCCAGAGTGGCTGACCAGACGCTTCTAGGAAGACCACAGCCTCACTCCCACGGCGATGCAACGTTTCTTTGGGGGAAGGGGCTATTCAGTGGCACCTTCCTCTGGATCTCTCAGGGCCTGCCACCATCGAGCTGCCTGAGCTGTGCTGTCTCAGTTGGCCACGTGTGGGCCGGCCCTGAATTTATCAGTGGCCAAAGCAAAAGGAGAACAAGCCCAAAAGTGGTTGACGTCTCAATAGGACCCTGACAGGATCAGGCGCCCTTGCCTTGAAATGCTGACTTGGCTTACGGCAAACAGCGACGTGTCCTTTGGACTCATGCCCCACTCGTACACCTGCGCCACCGGAGTTCATCCTGCACTGCGTCAAGCTCACCCAACAATCCGGTTTCCCCGCTTCGCTGCAGCCTCTGTGGGAAGAGGGCTGTCAACAACTCTTGTTTTACATGGGACAGTGTTCATTTTTTACTTGCAGAAAGAAATCAGAGGAGTGTGAATCTGGTCACTTCAAAGGGGTGTTTGGGGTGAGAGCTCTGCTCTGATTTCTGTCCTTTGTGAGTCAGGAGCGCCATCTAGTGAGTGGATGAGGCTGCAACACCCCACCCCTTTGAACACCAGCTGTTTGAATGTGATTTCTTGGCTATGGGGTGTAATGTGGTGACACTGAAATAAAATCCCAGGGGTTGTTTTGTGTTTTAGGGTCAACAGATCTCTGCAAATACTTGAGAGCAAAGCATCTCTGGTGAGTCTTTGTGCCAGCCTTGGGATTTGGGGGAGTGACCTGCAGCTGCGTCAAGTTTCCTTGTTAGGTTGTGGCTGGCTGGGAGGGTCAGGTGGGGGACCTTGTGCCATGACCTTTTTGGAACAGGGAGCAGTTTGGTTTTTTGCCTCTGTAAACCTGTGTGTGTGTGTGTGTGTGTGTGTGTGTGTGTGTGTGTGTGTGTGCCATGACCTTTTTGGAACAGGGAGCAGTTTGGTTTTTTGCCTCTGTAAACCTGTGTGTGTGTGTGTGTGTGTGTGTCACACACACAGAAACAGACGCAGAGGAACACAGATTGAAAACACACTCACACATATCTCACTTTAAATGGGTGTCCCATTTAAAACAAGAGGACTTATCAGTTGCCTGAACAGGCTTCTTTCAGAAGAGGAATCGAAGGCCCGGCATTGATTGTTTGGATGACCTTTAGATGGATCAGTCTATGCACACATTATTAACATCAGAACATCAGAAGAGCCCAGCTGGATCAGGCCAAGGGCCCATCTTCCAGCTTCCTGTATCTCACAGCAGCACACCGGATGCACGCACAAGACACTTGCATCTTGCTGCCACTCCCCTGCATCTGGTTGGACAGCCCCCCCCCCCCAATTGCCTGCACTGAGGCAATTTCTCATGTCCCTCTGGCACAACTCTGGCTGGCCCTCCTTCCTGATATTCATGCCCCACTTAAAGAATGACCTGTTTTTCCTCTTCCCACAAAGGCTGCAGCTCAGTTGGGGAACAGGTCAGCTTGAGGCAGTGCAGGATGAGCCCCAGTGGGGCAGGGACATGAGTGGGGTGTGCGCTCCAAGGACACGCCACTGTTTGCCAAAAACAAAGTCAGCATTTCAGGGCAAGGGTGTCTGATGCTGCCAGTGTCCTCATGTTTATGGCTTAAACGTCACAGTGTGTGTGTGTGTAAGAGTGGGGGGGTATGGGGCAGGAATGGGTGGGCCCTCCTGCCCACCCAAAACTTCAAACAGCCTCCGATGATGCCCCTGGGGCTGTGTTACACCCACGGCTGCATTGCAATGGTAAGGGGGGTGTCACCTGAGGCTTCTGGGGTCATGCAAGGTCATGGCACAAGGTCCCCCACCTGGCCCTCCCAGCCAGCCCTCACCTAACAAGGAAACTTAACCCAGCTGCAGGTCACTCCCCTGAATCCCGAGGCCGACACAAAGACTCACCAGAGATGCTTTGCACTCAAGTGTTTAGAGAGATCTGTTGACCCTAAAACACAAATCAACCCCTGGGATTTTAAAAAAAAATCTATACTTCATACGGAACCGAAAAAAAAAAATCAGTTGATAATAAAAATAAAATTTAAGTAAAAATAAATAAATTTTAACGTTTAAAATTTAAATACAGGTATTAGAGATGGAACTTAAATGGATGAGTAAATGAATGAGTGGGCTCAAATTTCCAGGATTTCTCCAAGAACCAACCCACCATAGGAAAAAAGCACACACTTAAATGGTCCCCCCTTCGCCCACCCCACAAGCACAGCTCCGGTAGTGTTTGGTCAACTGTGCCAGAGGCTCTCAGGGGACCAGAGGCTGGCCATGGGCCGGATAGAGGCTGGCTGTGGGCCGCATCTGGCCCCTGGGCCAGGGTTTGGAGTTTGGCAGGGGTTTGGATATCATTCTAAGTGAAAGGATTGAGGATGTCTCTGCTTCTACAGCTCTTGTAATTAAGATGACCAGTAAATGAGCTAATTGCACCTGTATCTTTATGACAATTTATGGTGGCTGCAGTATGACTATAATTTTAATTCAGGTAGTGTATGGATTGGAGCTTCCCCCTCCTATCCTGCCCCTCAGGGTGCATACCAAACCCCTACTCCTACTCCCTGGCCCAGAGCATACCTACCACATGCAAGCCCCCTACCTACGGGAAAACCAAAAGGTAGGTGCCTGTGGGAGGCAAAGCGACCATCAGTCAAGACCAAGCAGGTGGGCATCCAAAAATGCCTACCTGGCTCCCAATGGCAACCAGTTAACCACAGACTACACCCCCCCCCCCGGGAGGGTGGGTGTTGGCAAGGCCGGGGGGCACACTGAAGACAGGCACAAGAGAGAATCCGGTCCACCCACCCAAGTACCCCTCACTCCAAGCACCCAAGCAGGGTGAGATTGCCTTGTGTGTCGCCAGGAGGGGAGGAAAATGGACCCCTCGCCAAGGAGCAGCCTCTGCCTGTTTAATTGCTCGGATGGGAAGCAGGAACGTGGGTGATGAGGAGGGAATATTGTCCTCATTAAAGAGTAATTTCCCGGCCCAAGGGAATCATTACCGGAGTCAGTCTGTGCTCGGTTCACCCTGTCCTCCGCTGGGCAATTTCAGGGTGCTTGGAGACCAATGGCAGGGCCGCCCCTTCCCCGCTCAGGGAGAGTCCTGCCCCTCCAGTCAATCCAGAACTCTGCCTCCAGCCCCACGTTTACATCTCCAGCGCCCCCTTCCTTTCTTGCTTCATTTGAAAGATGGGGGGAATCCAGCAGGATTGCTGAGCAGGCAATTCACCTGGCCTGTCAGTGTCCCTTTCTGTGTCCCCCACCCCATCTTGATTTCATACAATGTCATGTAGATTTATTGCACACCAAGGATGGGGCTCCGAGGGGGCACAGCGCCAATCCAGGCATGCGACTTGGCTCACAGACAGTGGCTCGTGACGCCGTCTAGCCCGGGCAGAAAATGCAGCCTGGCTTCTCCGCCTCTCTCATTGGCATTCAACATGTGGGCCAACTTTCAAACGTGTCGTGTTTTGGTTCCACGAACTGTGCCGGTTTCCGTCCAGTCGGTAAATCAAATGCCGCCCTCAATGAAGTAACCAGCTTGCAACACGGAGGTTGCTCGACTCAGTGGCGAGACTGAAGTCCACGTCATCACAACCTGGAAGAAGACCAGGTCAACAAGATTCCGCGGATCACGTGGGCGAGCCAAGACTTCTGGGCATTGAAATTTCTCTTGACTGAGTGTGCCTCGACACCCCTGATGGCATTCCCACAAAGGGGAGTTTGGCAGCTTTAACATCCAGACCATGGTGCTCAGCTTGGCTTTTATCTCTCCCCGAAAGGGCACAGCAGTCACATCCCAGTCATACTAAATATCACTATGGGGGCCACCCACACAACTTCTGTTTCCATTTTTCAGGGAATGAGGTGGAGCGATGGGCCGAATCATTCCTGAAAGCAGGTCTGGGAGTCACTTATTCCATTCATTCATTCATTCAGAATATTTGTATACCACTTTTCAACAACATTCGTCCACGAAGTGGTTTGCATAGTAAAATAAACCAGTAAATGATTCCCTGTCCCAAAGAGACTACAATTAGAAAAAAGAAAAAAACCCACAGAAGAGAGACCAGCCAACAGCCACTGGTAACGATACCAAACTGGGGGGGACGGGGGACGGAGAGGGACAGTTGCTCCCCCCGCTAAATGTCCGAGGATACCACTTTCAAAGGTGCCTCTTTGCCCAGTTGGGAAGGGGTCAATCATGGTTGTAAGCCGCCTTGGGCCCTTCGGGGAGTAAGGCGGGGTGTTAATAATAATAATAATTATAATAATAATAATCAATATTGGAATGCTTCTTGATATGAAAAAGGGCCCTTCTCCACCTGACCCGTTTCTCAGCAAATATCCCTCACCTGCTAACATTCCAGCTTCCCATCGGAACCAGGAAACTGGCCAGAGCTGCCCCTCCCCTCCCCTCCCCTCCCTGGCACAGGCCCCTCCCCAGTGTCACTCCAGGCAAGAAGACCATCTCTGCCCCTGACTGGGTGAGTGGCAGTGGCAGACCTGGAGGGGGGCAGGGGGCAAACTGCTGTGCACCACCCTCCCTCCTCACCCAGCACCAGGGATCCCCCTACGAGACTGAGACCGGGGCAGGGGGAGCTGCTTTCCCAGTCTCCACGTGGCAGGAGGCTCTGTGGGGGAGCGGCGTGGCATGGGGATGGCATTGTGGACCTTTGCCCAGGGCATGTAGTGGGGCAGGTGCCTTACTGGTGATTGCAGTGAGGGGGGGAGTTTAGTGGCTGGGACCGCAGCCCACCCTCAGCCTGTCCTCAGTGAGCCTCTTACCCTGGCCCCCCCTAAACCTCCCAAGGGCAGTCTGATATTCACTGCTTGCCCTTTGCACTAAGGTAGGCATTTCTGGATAACCACCTGCTTGGGTGGCTTCTTCTCCGCCCTGCCCCCAAGATTCGTGCGTTTGCACGTGATTTTCTCCCCTAACCAAGGGGGCCGCATGTATCAGAGCTGGTGTGAGCCACGCAGTAGGAGTAGGGATTGAATGTGGTGGGAGGGTGAGGACTGACTCCTCCAAGCTGCTTGGGTCAGGGATGCTGGCTGGTACCCCTCGGTCGTGGCTTGCGACGCCAACCTCAAATGCCTGTCATCTTCTGGGCACAAACTGCAGTTCAGCTTGATCGGTTCTTGGGCACTTGAGCACGTGTCCATAACGTGGGCCAACTTTCAGACGTGTCACATTCTGACTCAACAAACAGGTTCCTGAGTGGACTACAGTCCCGTCTCCCTGAAAGAGAACAATCAGCTGGCGACACGTGGAACTCCAGGGCCCCAGTTCAACCCCCCAGCAGTGGGGTATATAGAGAGGGCAGTTCGGAGCTTTCCCTCAACACAACCGCCTAGAAGAAGACCAGATCAAGAGGATTCTGCTGATCCACTGGGTGAGTCCCTATTTATAAACCTTCCAAGATCTAGAGAGCACAGTGGACATCCCTGATGGCATTTCTACAGCAGAGAGTTTAACTGGCTTCAGTGTTCAGTCTCTGCCCCCAAGGAGCCCTGATCCATGATGGGGCTGGTGGTCAGGATCCAGGCTGCTCAGGTTGGGTTTATCCCTCCCAGAATGGGCCCAGTGGCCACAGCCCAGTCCTGTTTCCCAGGATTCAAGGAGCCAACTGGATCCTGAGTGTCCACAAGGAAATGCCCTGATGACCACAAACCTCAGGCTGGGACTCCAGGGCAGAAGGTTCACTATCCTTGCCAGGCTCTATTTTTCATTTCTTTAGTTTAGAGTTGAGTTATACCCATGGCATTGGCGTTGAGTAATATTGAGTTGTACCCACAGCACTGTGGCCATAGGGGTGAAGGTTTTCTTGAGGTTCTCTTAAGGGTACCAGAACGGAAGAGGACAATGGGAGGCAAGGAGGCTTCTCAGCTTCCAAAAGCCCTGTTAGCAATGGACTCACAGCCCAGTCCTCTCCAACTTTCCAGCACTGGTGCAGCCATGCCAGCAGGGTGCAAGCTACAGTAGGGGGGGGGGGTTTGGACAATCAAGGGGGCCTCCTGAAAGGAAGGGAACATTTGTCCCCTGACTTTGGGGCTGCTTTGTGGCTGCACTGGTGCTGGGGAGTTGCACCCATTAAAGGACTGGGACCCAACAGGGGAAGGAATTTTGTTTGAAACCTGAACAACACAACCCATTTGTGGATTGTGGAAGTGCCACAGTCGAAGGGCACTTTGTCGGGGAGAGGGGTTTTGGGGGACCCACTGAACTTCTTGTTTCCTTCCAGGACAGGCAGCCAGATCGAGATGGCTACTCCTCAATTCAAAGCAGACCTTGGTGAAGATATAACAATGAAAATAGATCTGCGCTTATTTCTCTCCTCTGGCGGGTTGACTAGCGCACTGTCCAAGGAAATGCTGAACGTCCCCAAGGTAAGCAGCTCATCCTTCATGCTGAGACAACTTCCCTTTAAGGTCCTTTGAGGTGGGGATGGAGGTGGGGGGAGATCACAGGTGGAAAGGGGGTTTGGGGGTCTCCCTTAAGATCACGCACTGAGTGGAAAGGCTCTGGGGAGATCTCCATGATTAGTACCCATGAGGGGTAGGACACCTGCCTCTTGCTTTGCCTGCCCTTGAAAGGCAACCAGGAAAAATCATTTCAGCTGAGAAAGGGAGCGTGGAGTAGTGGTCAGACTGATCTCTAGAACAGTGCAGTCCCAAGGTTGAAACCCCTCCCCAAGCCTAGCAGCTTGTTTGGATGGCCTTAGGCAGCTTTGGCCTCCTCTCAGCCTGCCAACCTCACAGGGTGCTTGTGAAGAAGGGAGAGGGAGGGTCAGATGCAGCCAGGCCTACGAGGCTTCCACTTGTTCTTGTACGGCTGCCGTTCCCACCACTGCTGGGAGGTGGCCCAAATCCAGCCACTGGACCGGAGGCAGAAGATGGAATCCCATAAGCTGGAGCAGGGTTAGCCACTTGCTCCAGAGAGACCCAGGTAAGCCCACCTGGCAGGAACATTTTGGGTCAGCTGAAATATTGGATGTCTATTGGGATATTTTTGAAGCTGTCTCTCTCCCTCTCTCTCTCCCTCTCATTAACCCATTTCTGCCCAGCGCACAGGTGTACACATTTGATCCCTGTTGCGTATACACAACGTTGGGCAGAAGTGGTTTAAACCCCACAGTGGTCCTGTGTGGATCTCTTTTTGGGATATTTTATACTGTCTGTCTGTCTGTCTGTCTGTCTGTCTGTCTTTTGTAAACTAGCAAGATTCTCCACAGGGTGTTTGTGTGTTACAGAGAGAGAGAGAGAGAGAGAGAGAGAGAGAGAGAGAGAGAGAGAGAGAGAGCGAGCTCTGGAAACATTTGTTTCCTACTATTTGATTGCCCTACTATGAGGATGATCCCCTGAGTGTTTTCCTGGGAAGGGGATACTACTGAGATGGCTGACCTCTGCCTGGTCTGATGAACTGGGCAGTTGTAGCAGATACAGACCACCAAACATCCCCCCCCCCATTCAGCTGCATGTCCAGACAAGGGAAAAAGGGGTCAGCACTCCTGCTCTGGGTCAGGCTGCAGAGTCTGAGAGCCCCTCCTCTTCCTTGAAGTGGCCCACTTGCAGGGTCGTTGCCCACTGGCTGTCATGCTTCGTGTTCAGACTGTCCTCCTCTGCTCTTCTTTCTCAGATCCACCTCAACACCCAGGCAATGGCGCACCCTGCTCCGGCTTATGGGATTCCATCTTCTGCCTCCGGTCCAGTGGCTGGATTTGGGCCACCTCCCAGCAGTGGTGGGAACAGCGACCCTGCAAGAGCAAGTGGAAGCCTCCTGGGCCTGGCTGCATCTGAGCCTCTGAGCCTCCAGTCAACACTGCCAGGCGAAGTTGTACCCCTGCCTCCTTATCTTGTGGCAATCCTTCCGATAAGGAGCGATTTGTCTTTGAGAGTCGTATTGAGTAGTCTCTGAAGAGGCTCATGGAATTGAAAGCTTCCAGGAAATGACAACCGGAACGAAGACCCAGAGATGAGCATCCAGACCCAGTTGCGTTTCAACCTCCTGCAGAAATATCGTTCCCAACCTCTGCCTTCATTCCTTGGGCTTGTGCTATCACTAGGGGGGCTTCCAGGCAAAGACAACTTTGTGCTTCTAGCAGACCCCCCCCACTTTTACCTATTGCAACCATTCCACCCTCTGCTGTTGTGACCCTCCCCACACTGTTACAATATCAAACACACAACCTGAATGTAGCTACTGATATATTTATTCCTGTGAAAATGAACAGGAACGAAAACATGCAACCGGTCCACCTCCAGTGATGTACAGCCTGATGGCATGATTTGGAGGGTGGGGGGAGATTTTAAAAATTTGGGCCCTTAGTAGTGTCACTCCCCCCACGAAAGTCACCCAGTGTGGCCCGCACCCCCGTACCCCATGGCTATGCCACTGCTCTGCTTTCCTCTTGCCCAGCTTCGTCTTTCTGGGGTTAAGGCTCTTTCTCCTGCTCCCTTCCTTCTAATTAAAACTTAATATGCATTGATTCATGGGTATGGTCCATTATTCTTCTCGTTAAGAAGGAGGTCTATACGGCGCTTGACCCCCTGAAAAGTTGCCAGAGCAAAGGCCAGAGATAAAAGGCTCACCTTAAGAGAAAAAATGCAGAGGGGTCACGGCCAAGGGCAGGAGATGAGCAGGGACGCCTGCGCAGACACCTCCAGGTCCCCTGGGTGGAGGGTGAGGGGCAGACCACCCAAGCCCCTGTTGAGAGGAGCTCTGTGCCACATTTGGGGTGGGGATGGGTGGGCCCTCCTGCCCACCCAAAGCTCTGAATGGCCTCAAATGGGATCCCTGGAAGCAATTTGGGGGCGTGTGTGATGGCACCACTGGGTCACCACTGAACCATGTCTGGTGTTCACCCAAACAATCAACCTGGGCCTTCAATTCCTCTTCTTCAAGAGAACTAATATGTCCTCTTCTTTTACATGGGGCAGTGTTCATTCCTACTTACAGAAAGAAATCAGGGAGTAAAAGGAGTGTGAATCTGGTCACTTAAAGTGGGTGTTTGGGGTGAGAGCTCTGCTCTGATTTCTGTCCTTTGTGAGTCAGGAGCGCCATCTAGTGACTGGATGAGGCTGCAACACCCCACCCCATTGAACACCAGCTGTTTGAAAGTGATTTCTTGGCTATGGGGTGTAATGTGGTGACATTGAAATAAAATCCCAGGGGTTGATTTGTGTTTTAGGGTCAGCAGATCTCTCTAAATACTTGAGAGCAAAGCATCTCTGGTGAGTCTTTGTGCCAGCCTTGGGATTCGGGGGAGTGACCTGCAGCTGGGTCAAGTTTCCTTGTTAGGTGAGGGCTGGCTGGGAGGGCCAGGTGGGGGACCTTGTGCCATGACCTCGCATGACCCCTGAAGCCTCGGGTGACACCCCCCTTACCGTTGCAATGCAGCTGTGGGTATAACACAGCCCCAGTGGCAGTGGCAACATTTGGGGCTATTTGAAGGTTTGGGTGGGCAGGAAGGCACACCCATTCCTGCCCCATATCCCCCCTCTCTCACACACACACACTGTGGAGTTTAAGCCATAAACATGAGGACCCTGGCAGCATCAGGCACCCTTGCCCTGAAATGCTGGCTTTGTTTTCGGCAAACAGTGGCGTGTCCTTGGAGCGCACACCCCACCCATGTGCCTGCCCCACGGGGGCCCATCCTGCACTGCCTCAAGCTCACCTGTTCCCCAGATGAGCTGCAGCCTCTGGGGGAAGAGGAAAAACAAGTCATTTTTCAAGTGGGGCATGAATCAGGAAGGAGGGCCAGCCAGAGTTGTGCCAGAGGGACATGGGAGATGAAGAATCAAAGGCACACTGGGTGCCAGCGTCCTCACCCCCAGACGGAGGAGAAGGGGTGCCGTGTTCCAGGTGCCCCCGATCACTTGGTGCTTAGATTGACTCCATCAGGTGAACAACTTGGGCAGTGCAACTAGAATCGTGTGTCAGCTGATTCCTCAGACAAATCCCTGGCCTGCCACTGGGCAGGCAGCAGAAGCCAGCATGGTCTAAAAGCCTCCACAAGGATGCCCCAAAGTCACTGATGGCCTCCTTGCCTCTTCTGCTCCCGAGGGACCCACGTAGGCCCCCTGGCTGGACCTTTCCAGGTCAGCAGAAATACTGGGATATTTTATGCTGTCTGTCTGTCTGTCTGTCTGTCTGTCTGTCTCGTTAACCCATTTCTGCCCAGCCCACCAGTGTCCACATTTGATCCCTGTTGTGTATATGCAGGGCTTTTTTGTAATGGAACGCACTGGAACGGCGTTCAGGCACCTTCCCCCTCCTCCTGCCCCCCCACCTTTTTGCCCTCCCTGCGCTGCCCAGCACTGCTGGCTAGGGAGGGATTCGAACCTCCAACCTCGTGCTCCACAGCCCAGCACTCTCTCCACTGGGCGGTAGGAAAGCCTAGAGTTACAGTGTTCAGAACTAATATATAAGGTCCTGGCCCAGCTGGTGGCTATCGGTGCCCCAAGTATTAGTTCCAAACACTTTGAGCCTAAGACTTCCTATCGCTCAGTTGTTAAAGTGCTGGTCTGTGGAGCTTAGAGGTTGGGGGTTCAAATCCCCATAAGGAATAGTTTTTTCTTCTTCTTTTTTAGGTGGGGAGGTAAATAAATAAGTAAATAAAAGATTACACTTGTTAATCTTAAACTTGTTCTTGGAAGTGAGTTCCTGCACCTTTTTTTATATAAAAAAAGCACTGCCCCTGCCTCACCGCACTCACAGCTCTCAGCCTGAGCCCAGCCCGCCTTTCCTCCCCCTGCGCTCTGGGACATGTGCTGAGGAGGAGGAGGAGGGACAGCCAGCCAGCCAGGGAGACTGGCTGCAGCACCCAGGTACTGGCTTGGCAGAGGAGGGGGGGAAGGAAGCTGGCTGGTGCAGCCCCTGCACCTGAGACAGCCTAGGCATGTCTACTCAGAAGTAAGTCCCCTTGTGTTCAGTGGGGCTTGCTCCTGGGAAAGGGTGCATAGCCTTGCAGCCCCAGAGCCCAAGCCTATGCATGTCTGCTTCGAAGTAAGTCCCCTTGTGTTCAGTGGGGCTTACTCCCAGGAAAATGTGGATGGGATTGCAGCCCAAGCCCATGCAGGTCTACTCAGAAGCAAGTAATTCATTCATTTCTATAGTTATTAATATAAGGCTTGGCTGATCTAAATCAATTACACAAAAATTATTACTAATAATTTAGTAGCTTTGTAATGTCATCAACAGGAGATTTAGGTTTTTAACTATAAATGGGGAAGCTTAAGTGTCCTTGCTGCATTATAATATGGTCTGTCTGTGTCTGTGCACATGCTTGCATTTTCAAGTCATAATGCTGTACATCCATGCGCCACTCTAATCTACGGCCTGTAGAGACCAAGGCATCCAGTGCTCAACTGGGCACATGTGCATGCTAGCCACGTTTCATGATACAACCTCCTGTGCCCCCATTCCGTTCATGTGCCCCCTATTCTGTCCATGTGCCCCCATTCCGTCTTTGTGCCCCCATTCCTCTTCCTCCCCAAAGGGGACCCTTCACAAGAAAAGGAACGGCCGTGGAGCCATCAGCACCTCCTCCTCCAGGTACAACCCATAAGTGACATCACAATGTCATGCGTCATCATGATGTCACTGCCCCCCCCGGGGTGCTGGGGCTTCTCGTTCTGCCTCTGCAAACACACACACTCACCCCCCAGGAATGAGTGCTTTGTTGAGATGTTGGAAACATTTACAGGCTCAAAGGCCGCTGTGCAGACACACGTTTCGTTTCTCTCAATGGAGAGATGTCTGTTCAGATGCTACCTGGACAAAGTGTTTGGAGCCACCGTCAACAGGGTGGGGGGCAACCTTGGAAGGCATCCCAGTGCCCAGAAACTAGGGAGGGTTATTACAGAGCCACTCAACCAGCAAGAAAACCCTCTTGCAGAGCCTTCCCTCCTCGCCTCTCGTCTCCTACCAAATTGGGATGTATCTATGGCTCTGTCAGGAAGTTCTCTGTGTAACAGAGAAGGTGGAAGCAGTTAGATGGTTGATGCGGCCAAACCAATTTGGTAGGAGAGGAGAGGTCAGAGGCAGTGTATAAGTGGTGGTGGTGGCGGGGATGATGAAGGGAAGGCACAGTCAGGATCCCTGGCAAACCTAATGACTGGACTTGGTGGGACTAATATATATATTTGTGTACACACACACACACACACACACACACACACACACACACACACGTGCATAATATTGAAAATAAAATAAATAGAAAATCTGCTGCTGTTTGGACTAGATCTGAAATAAATGTCCTTCTTCACAATTCTCCGCTGTGTTTTTATCCTCTTGAATGGGGGGGGGGGGCTGTTCCCTTTAACCTGGAAGAGACAAGCTGGGGAGTGTCCCTAAGCCTAAGGGATCCCTGCATCAGATCATCTAAATTTCAGCAAGGAGTCTTTGCCTTTAGCTCTCTAGTCCAGCAGGGCTTCCCCAGAGTGGCTGACCAGACGCTTCTAGGAAGACCACAGCCTCACTCCCACGGAGATGCAACGTTTCTTTGGGGGAAGGGGCTATTCAGTGGCACCTTCCTCTGGATCTCTCAGGGCCTGCCACCATCGAGCTGCCTGAGGTGTGCTGTCTCAGTTGGCCACTGTGGGCCGGCCCTGAATTTATCAGTAGCCAAAGCAAAAGGAGAACAAGCCCAAAAGTGGTTGAAGTCTCAAAAGGACCCTGGCAGGATCAGGCACCCTTGCCTTGAAATGCTGACCTGGCTTACGGCAAACAGCGACGTGTCCTTTGGACTCGTGCCCCACTCGTACACCTGCGCCACCGGAGTTCATCCTGCACTATGTCAAGCTCATCCACCAATCCGGTTTCCCCGCTTCGCTGCAGCCTCTGTGGGAAGAGGGCTGTCAACAACTCTTGTTTTACATGGGACAGTGTTCATTCCTACTTGCAGAAAGAAATCAGAGGAGTGTGAATCTGGTCACTTCAAAGGGGTGTTTGGGGTGAGAGCTCTGCTCTGATTTCTGTCCTTTGTGAGTCAGGAGCGCCATCTAGTGAGTGGATGAGGCTGCAACACCCCACCCCATTGAACACCAGCTGTTTGAATGTGATTTCTTGGCTATGTGGTGACACTGAAATAAAATCCCAGGGGTTGTTTTGTGTTTTAGGGTCAACAGATCTCTACAAATACTTGAGAGCAAAGCATCTCTGGTGAGTCTTTGTGCCAGCCTTGGGATTCGGGGGAGTGACCTGCAGCTGGGTCAAGTTTCCTTGTTAGGTTGTGGCTGGCTGGGAGGGTCAGGTGGGGGACCTTGTGCCATGACCTTTTTGGAACAGGGAGCCGTTTGGTTTTTTGCCTCTGTAAACCTGTGTGTGTGTGTGTGTGTGTGTGTCACACACACAGAAACAGACGCAGAGGAACACAGATTGAAAACACACTCACACATATCTCACTTTAAATGGGTGTCCCATTTAAAACAAGAGGACTTATCAGTTGCCTGAACAGGCTTTAAGAAGAGGAATCAAAGGCCCGTCATTGATTGTTTGGATGACCTTTAGATGGATCAGTCTATGCACACATTATTAACATCAGAACATAAGAAGAGCCCAGCTGGATCAGGCCAAGGGCCCATCTTCCAGCTTCCTGTATCTTACAGCAGCACACCGGATGCACGCACAAGACACTTGCATCTCGCTGCCACTCCCCTGCATCTGGTTGGACAGCCCCCCCCAATTGCCTGCACTGAGCTGGGAGGGGGTGGGCTAGATGTCTCCCAGACCCCTTTCAGCTCCAAAATTCTGGGAGAATGTTTCTCTCACAGTGAACCCAGAGGTCCTCATAGAACAGCTGCATGATTGACATGCATGGAGAGTCAGCACAGGCCATGACAGGGCGGGAGAGAAGCAGGACCCTGGTCTGTCTGTGTCTGTGCACATGCTTGCATTTTCAAGTCCTAATGCTCTACGTCCATGCGCTACTCTAATCTATGGCCTGTAGAGACCAAGGCATCCAGTGCTCAACTGGGCACATGTGCATGCTACCCATGTTTCATGCTACAACCCCATGTGCCCCCATTCCGTCCTTATGCCCCCATTCCTTTTCCTCCCCAAAGGGGACCCCTCACAAGAGAAGGAATGGCTGTGCAAACACACACACTCACCCCCCAGGAATGAGTGCTTTGCTGAGATGTTGGAAACATTTACAGGCTCAAAGGCCGCTGTGCAGACACACGTTTCGTTTCTCTCAATGGAGAGATGTCTGTTCAGATGCTACCTGGGCAAAGTGTTTGGAGCCACCCTCAACGGGGTGGGGGCCAACCTTGGAAGGCATCGCAGTGCCCAGAAACTAGGGAGGGTTATTACAGAGCAGCTGGACCAGCAAGAAAACCCTCTTGCAGAGCCTTCCCTCCTCGCCTCTGACCTCACATCTCCTACCAAATATGTATGGTCACATAAACCATCTGAACTGCTTCCACCTTCTCTGTTACCCTGAGAACTTCCTGGCAGAGCCATATATGTGTGTTTGTGCGTGTGTGTGTGTGTGTGTGTGCGTGTGTGTGCGTGTGTGTGCGTGTGCGTGTGTGTGTGTGTGTGTGTGTGTCAAGGCAGTGTATAAATACTGGTGGTGGTGGTGATGACGATGATTAAAGGTAAGGCACAGTCAGGATCCCTGGCAAGCCTAATGACTGGACTTGGTGGGACTAATATAGATATTTGTTTACACACACATATGTATATAGGCCTTGGATAATATTGTAAATAAAATAAATAGAAAATCTGCTGCTGTCTGGACTAGATCTGAAATAAATGTCCTTCTTCACCATTCACAGCTGAGTTTTTAACAGACGTACCTCTCGAATTGGGGGGGGCTGTTCCCTTTAACCTGGAAGAGACAAGCTGGGAATAGTCACTAAGACTAAGGGATCCCTGCATCAGATCATCTAAATCTCAGCAAGGAGTCTTTGGCTTTAGCTCTCTAGTCCAGCAGGGGTTCCCCAGAGAGGCTGACCAGACGCTTCTAAGAAAACCACAGCCTCACTCCCACGGAGATGCAACATTTCTTTGGGGGAAGGGGCTATTCAGTGGCACCTTCCCCTGGATCTCTCAGGGCTGCCTGAGGTGTGCTGTCTCAGTTGGCCACATGTGTGGGCCGGCCTTGAATTTATCAATGGCCAAAGCAAAAGGAGAACAAGCCCAAAAGTGGGTGACATACAAAAGGACCCTGGTAGGATCAGGTGCCCTTGCCTTGAAATGCTGACCTGGCTTACGGCAAACAGCGACGTGTCCTTTGGCCTCATGCCCCACTCGTACACCTGCGCCACCGGAGTTCACCCTGCACTGCGTCAAGCTCACCCAACAATCCGGTTTTCCCCGCTTGGCTGCAGCCTGTGTGGGAAGAGGGCTGTCAACCACTCTTGTTGTAAATGGGACAGGGTTCATTCCTACTTACAGAAGCCAATCCGAGGGGTGTGTCCAGTCCTTTGGGGTAGAGGGTTGTGGGTGCAACATCCTTCAGGGAGAGCCTGCTCCACCAGGGCCATGTGGCCTCACAGATGGCTTGGAGCTGAAAGGTCTACAAAAGAAAGCTGACCCCGGTGAGAGTTAGGGACTAATAGAGATAGCCAGTCAGCTTTGTTATTTTAATGCTGAGATGTTTGCTAGATGTTTGATGCCTCTAGCATTTGCTGCCTTTTGTAACTTTATACAACCCTATGTATTTAATAAAGTGAAAATCCTTTTACTATGTTGTTTCATTGTCTGTTGGGAACAAAGGTTCAGAGTCCTGCCTAGCCGTTCAGCAAGCTACCAAATACTCATGGAGGACTAGTAACTTGAGGACTGAGGCTTTAATTAAAGAAAGTGCTCAGTGCCTGCAAGGAATTGAATTAAGCCTAGAGGGTCTCAGTGTCCCTGGACTGAGACACTGGCACATACAGGGTGGTGGCAGTACTACTGAGCAGGGGTCCTTGAGGGCTCTAGGGTTCCAGAACCAAGAACTCTGAGCACCCAAAACCCCGGGAGTATACGACACCCCCCCCCCCGGTAACACAGCCCAGTGGCTTCATTTGAGGCTATCTGAAGCTTGCGGCGGGCAAGAGGGCCCACACATTCCTGCCCCATAGCCCCCCTCTCTCACACACACTGTGAAGCTTAAGCCATAAACATGAGGACCCTGCCAGCATCAGGCACCCTTGCCCTGAAATGCTGGTTCTGTTTTCGGCAGACAGAGACCTCCTCGATCCTTTCACTTGGAATGACACCCAAACCCCGGCCAAATTCCAAACCCTGGCCCAGGGGCCAGATGTGGCCCATGGCCAGCCTCTCTCCAGCCCATGGCCAGCCTCTGGTCCTCTGGCACAGTTGACCAAACACTACCGGAGCTGTGCTTGTGGGGTGGGCGAAGGGGGGTCCAGTTAAGTGTGTGCTTTATTTCTGTGGTGCGTTGGTTCTTGGAGAAATCCTGGAAATTTGAGCCCACTCATTCATTTACTCATCCGTCTAAGTTCCACCTCTAATATATGTGTTTAAATAGTAAATGTTGGGATGGGGATGATGGAGAAGCTGCAGAAGAGAAGCTGCAGAACAAAGAGCAGATGTCTGGAGGCTATGATGGGATGGGGATGATGGACCAGAAGAGTTGGCCAAGAATCGGACCAAAGGAGACCCGCAGCAGGCTTAAGGATTTTGGGATGAAATCTTTATTCCCCAAAGGCAACCCAGTCACCAGGGACTGGAGAGGAATGCCGTTTGTGGTTCTTAAGGAACTGGGTCTGTTGACAGGTCATCTTGGCCTCCCTTCAGGCCCTGAAGGATGGTCACCTCCGTCTGGTAAAGTTCCCGAAGAAACTGTATGGGAAATGATATTTGCTCAGCAGTGCTGATCACACTGGAGATTTCTGGACCATCACCCTGGCCCTGGATTTGTAGGAAGAAAGCAAAGAAAGGGCAGGAACAGTGATGATTTTGGGTGTGGAGATGAAGGGCTCAAGACCTTGCAAACTGCAGCATCTAGGCTGGCTATCTCCCTCCAAGGACCTCAGGGGAGCAGACAAAGTCTTCCCCTCCCTCCCGCTATCTTCACAACCACCCTGCAAGGTTTGGAGGCTGAGACACCCTACCAGCCGCCTGGCTGAGACTGGGACTGCCCAGTTCTAACTGCCACTCTAACCACTACTCCATCCTTCCTATCTAGCTGTGCCCACGACAATGAGCTTGTCTTCTCTCACTCACAGCTTCAATCAGCACAGAAGGGGATGAATCCTGAAGCGTGGCAAGTCCTGCATCTTACAGGGATGAACAGCGCCTGCCGGGCCACTCCTAGGACGCTGCAGGGTCTGACTGCAAGGGGAGGTAGCAGGCAAACACACTTCCCTTCCACTGAACTGATTTTTCCCTGTGGTCTTTCAATGGCTGACAAAGCAGGGGTCACTCCTGTGCCCCTTTGCTTGGGCCTGGCCACCCACTGTGTGATTTTTTAGTGTGTCACCCAAAACTCAGACCGTCCCCCCACCTCTATCCCCATTTCAGATACACCCAGAAGGCAAGTTGAATCTATGCAGAGAACGGCCTGCTCACCTGGCGCAAGTTTGGTGTTTCCTTGGACACTGTGCTAACCCAGCCCTCCGAGGGGGTTCCCATGTTGCTATCTAGACTCGCCGAACAACTCCTGGACTCCTCAAAAGCAGGAGCAGCAAATGCATGCCAGTCCTGAAAGAGAGCAAGCAGTTCAGGGTGTGAGTGGACTCCCCTAAGACACCCACCCAGTGTCCTTAAGAACCCGAGAAGAGCCCCACTGGATCAGGCCAAAGGCCCAGCTAGTCCAGCTTCCTGTATCTCACAGCGGCCCTCCAAATGCCCCAGGGAGCACTTGAAGGCATAAAGGCAAGATGCCATCGCTACTTCCTGTGGCAAGGAGTTCCACAGACTAATTACAAGCTGGGTAAAGAAATACTTGTTTTTATCTGTTCTAACTCCCCTGACACTCAACTTTAGTGGATGTCCCCTGGTTCTGGTGTGAGGTGAGAGGGAAGAAAGTGTCTTTCTCTATCCGCCCTGTCCAGCCTGTGAGTAATTTAGTATGTCTGCGTGTGTGTGTTTTCAATCTGTATTCCTCTGTGTCTGCTTCTGTGTGTGTGACACCCACACACACACACACACACCCGCAGAGCGGTTTACAAAAAAACCAAAGGGCAAAAAAATCAAAGGGCTCCCTGTTCCAAAAAGGCTCACAATCTGATAAAATGCAAAAGGACCCCAGCAAAAACCCACTGGAAAAGTCACTGGTGGGGGGAGGCGGGCTGGTTCCTCTCCCCCTGCTAAGAGGAGGGGCACTCATTTGAAAAGGTGCCTCTTACCCAATTTGCAGGGTGCTAATTAGCTGGGCACAGATGGCCTTGGGAGAGCTGAAGTTGGGAGAGCTTGGGCCTTGGGAGAGCTGAAGCCTCTGGCGGTGTTTGGTGCCCTTGCCCTGAGATGGGGGCTTTGATTTCAGCCAAGGGCAAGGGCTTTGATTGCAGCGCAACCTCCTGGTTTTATGTCATAACCTCCTGGTTATGTCAGAATGCCAGGTGCAAGGGAGGGCACCAGGATGAGGTCTCTTGTTACCAGGTGTGCTCCCTGGGGCATTTGGTGGGTCTCTGTGAGATGCAGGAAGCTGGACTAGATGGGCCTGTGGCCTGATCCAGTGGGGCTGTTCTTATGTTCTTAACTACAATTCCCAGGAAGCCTTGCAGGTCTCTTCTTATCTGGTGTGCTCCCTGGGCATTTGGTGGGCCTCTGTGAGATACAGGAAGCTGGACTAGATGGGCCTGTGGCCTGATCCAGTGGGGCTGTTCTTATGTTCTTAACTACAATTCCCAGGAAGCCTTGCAGGTCTCTTCTTATCTGGTGTGCTCCCTGGGCATTTGGTGGGCCTCTGTGAGATACAGGAAGCTGGACTAGATAGGCCTATGGCCTGCTCCAGTGGGACTGTTCTTATGTTCTTAACTACAATTCCCAGGAGGCCTTGCAGGTCTCTTGTTATCTGGTGTGCTCCCTGGGGCATTTGGTGGGTCTCTGTGAGATGCAGGAAGCTGGACTAGATGGGCCTGTGGCCTGATCCAGTGGGGCTGTTCTTATGTTCTTAACTACAATTCCCAGGAAGCCTTGCAGGTCTCTTCTTATCTGGTGTGCTCCCTGGGCATTTGGTGGGCCTCTGTGAGATACAGGAAGCTGGACTAGATGGGCCTGTGGCCTGATCCAGTGGGGCTGTTCTTATGTTCTTAACTACAATTCCCAGGAAGCCTTGCAGGTCTCTTCTTATCTGGTGTGCTCCCTGGGGCATTTGGTGGGCCGCTGTGAGATACAGGAAGCTGGACTAGATGGGCCTCTGGCCTGATCCAGTGGGGCTGTTCTGAAGTTCTTAACTACAATTCCCAGGAGGCCTTGCAGGTCTCTCGTTATCTGGTGTGCTCCCTGGGGCATTTGGTGGGTCTCTGTGAGATACAGGAAGCTGGACTAGATGGGCCTATGGCCTGATCCAGTGGGGCTGTTCTTATGTTCTTAACTACAATTCCTAGGAAGCCTTGCAGGTCTCTTGTTATCTGGTGTGCTCCCTGGGGCATTTGGTGGGTCTCTGTGAGATACAGGAAGCTGGACTAGATGGGCCTATGGCCTGATCCAGTGGGGCTGTTCTTATGTTCTTAACTACAATTCCTAGGAAGCCTTGCAGGTCTCTTGTTATCTGGTGTGCTCCCTGGGGCATTTGGTGGGCCGCTGTGAGATACAGGAAGCTGGACTAGATGGGCCCATCGCCTGATCCAGTGGGGCTGTTCTTATGTTCTTAACTACAATTCCCAGGAGGCCTTGCAGGTCTCTTGTTATCTGGTGTGCTCCCTGGGGCATTTGGTGGGCCGCTGTGAGATACAGGAAGCTGGACTAGATGGGCCTATGGCCTGAGCCAGTGGGGCTGTTCTTATGTTCTTATGTAAGGGTGCGCATTTGGAGCTCACACCCCACTCATGTGCCTGCACAGCTGCAGTTCATCCGACCACACTGCTGAGGGCAGGAGCATTTTTGAATTATCTGCTCCCCATCCATGGAAAGAGACCTGCACAAAAAGTCTTTGTAGGGCTTATCCTATCTCCTTTCAGAAGACCTTACACTTCCCAGCCAGACAAGCTCACTAGCTTGGAGAAGACGGAGTGAGAGCCTGATAGCTGCTCTTGGAGGGTTCTGGTTGAGCTTTTAATGTGGTTCCAATTGCACCAGCAGCACCAGAGTTTGCTTACTTGTTCCGGCCTCTCCATCAGCTCAGCACGGACTTGAGCAACCCAGAAAGACCAAAATTTGAGAATGGGCAAAGGACAGGCAGTAAGACAGGGACTTTCTTCTTCAGTTTTCTCTATCACCTGACTCAAGATTGTGGTTGGACTACCCAGGTTATGAATCCCATCAATCTAAAGTACAAGGTAATTGGGGCACACCTGGAGAACGGCGCCACTTCTCCTCGTTCTAGAACATCTGGGTGATGACACCCTGAGGACACTGTCTCCCGTTTTGTCTCCCATTCTCCTACGGCATGAATTGTGACTCTCCAACTCTGGCCAGCCCGCCTTCCTGATATTCGTGCCCCGTTTCATAACGATACATTAGCCCTCTTTCCACAGAGGCTGCGGCCTAGTGGGGAAACCGGATCGGTGGGTGAGCTTGATGCAGTGCAGGATGAACTCCGGTGGCGCAGGTGTACGAGTGGGGCAAGAGTCCAAAGGACACGTCGCTGTTTGCCGTAAGCCAAGTCAGCATTTCAGGGCCAGGGCGCCTGATCCTCCCAGGGTCCTTAAACTGTCATCATCCAAGGTTCTAAACAGGGCATGCTGCGTTCTGGGTTTCCCTGATCAATTCCATGTTCTGGCGCATTGTGCTTCAGTTGACTACATTGAGTGAACAACTTGGGCAGTCCAACAACACTCTTGGGTCAGCTGATTTCTCAATCGGACAATCCCTGGTATCATTCCATGTTCTGGCGCATTGTGCTTCAGTGACTACATTGAAGTGAACAACTTGGGCAGTCCACAACACTCTTGGGTCAGCTGATTTCTCAATCGGACAATCCTGGCACGCCATTGGCACCCACAAGCAGCCAACGTGGTATAAAAAGCCTCCACCAGTATTGCCCCAAGGTTGTTCATCGCCTCTTGTGTTTTCTGCTCCCAGAGAGACCCAGGTAGGCCCACCTGCTGGACCTTTTCCGTCTGCCAGAAATACTTGATCTCTATTGGGATATTTATGCTGTCTGTCTGTCTGTCGGTCATAAACTAGCAAGATGCCCCACATGTGTGTGTCTGTATTTTCTGTATTTGGTGTCTAACAGAGAGAGAGAGAGAGCTCTGCGAACAATTGTGTGGAGACCGCACTATGAGGGGTGATCCCTGAGTGTTTTCCTGAAGTGGTAACTACTGAGATGGCTGACCTCTGCTGGTCTGATGAACGGGCAGTTGTAGCAGATACAGAGCACCAAACCTCCCCCCCCCCCATTCAGCTGCATGTCCAACAAGGGAGTGAGGGGTCAGCACTCCTGCTCTGGGTCTAGGTACAGAGTCTGAGAGCCCCATCCTCTTCTGGACGTGCCACTTGCAGGGTCGTGCCCACTGGCCGTTAGCTTTGTGTTCAGACGTCCTCCTCTGCTCTTCTTTCTCAGACTCACCACATTTCACCCATAGCAGGACCTTTCACTTCTCACAATAAATCACTTCTAAACAGCTGATGTTCCACGGTTGGGGCGTTGCAACCTCATCAGCCACTAGATGGAGCTCCTGCACTCACAAACTACACAGAGCCATCACCCAGGGACCCTGTTTACCTGCTAAGTTCACACTCATTTTGGCTCTTTGTTTATGAACTATTTATGAACAGCCCCCCCCCCAAGATGCTGGGACTTCTAGTTTTGCTCTGCAAACCCCCCCCCCCCCAGGAATGAGTGCTTCGCTGAGATGTTGGAAACATTTACAGCTCAAAGGCCACTGTGCAGAAAACATTCGTTTCTCTCAATGGAGAGATGTCTATTCAGATGCTACCTGACAAAAGTGTTGCAGCCACCATCAACGGGGTGTGGGGGCAACCTTGGAAGGCATCCCAGTGCCAGAAACTAGGGAGGGTTATTACAGAGCGCTCAACAGCAAGAAAAACCCTCTTGCAGAGCCTTCCTCCTCGCCTCTCTGTCTCCTACCAAATTGGGATGTATCTATTGCTCTGTCAGGAAGTCTCTGTGTAACAGAGGAAGGTGGAAGCAGTTAGATGGTTGATGCGGCCAAACCAATTTGGTTAGGAGAGGAGAGGTCAGAGGCAGTGTATAAGTGGTGGTTGGTGGCGGGATGATGAAGGGAAGCACAGTCAGGATCCCTGGCAAGCCTAATGACTGACTTGGTGGACTAATATTATATATTTGTGCACACACACACACACACAAACACACACACACACACACACACACGTGCATAATATTGAAATAAAATAAATAGAAAACTGCTGCTGTCTGGACTAGCTTCTGAATAAATGTCCCTTCACAATTCACCGCTGGTTTTTAACAGACTACCTCTCGAATTGGGGGGGGGCGTGTTCCCTTTAATCTGAAGAGACAAGCTGGGGAGTGTCCCTAAGCTAAGGATCCCTGCATCAGATCATCTAAATCTCAGCAAGGAGCCTTTGCCTTAGCTCTTTAGTCCAGCAGGGTTCCCCAGAGTGGCTGACCAGACGCTTCTAGGAAGACCACAGCCTCACTTCCACGGAGATGCAACGTTTCTTTGGGAAGGGGCTATTCAGTGGCACCTTCCTCTGGATCTCTCAGGCCTGCACCATCGAGCTGCCTGAGCTGTGCTGTCTCGAGTTGGCCACGTGTGGGCCGGGCCCTGATTTATCAGTGGCCAAAGCAAAAGGAGAACAAGCCCAAAAGTGGTTGAAGTCTTAAAAGACCCTGGCAGGATCAGGCACCCTTGCCTTGAAATGCTGACCGCTTACGGCAAACAGCGACGTTCTTTGGACTCATGCACCACTCTTACACCTGCGCCACCGAGTTCATCTGCACTGCGTCAAGGTTACCCTCTGATCCGGTTTCCCCGCTGGCTGCAGCTCTGTGGAAGAGGGCTGTCAACAACTCTTGTTTTACATGGGACAGTGTTCATTCCTACTTGCAGAAAGAAATCAGAGCTGGGAGGGGAGGCTAGATGTCTCCTAGAACCCTTTCAGCTCCAAAATTCTGGGAGAATGTTTCTCTCACAGTAAACCGAGTCCCTTAGAACAGCTGCTGATTGACAGCATGGAGAGTCAGCACAGGCATGACAGGCGGGAGAGAAGCAGGACCCTGTCTGTCTGTGTCTGTGGCACATGCTTGCATTTTCAAGTCCAAATGCTGTATCGTCCATGCGCTGCTCTAATCTATGGCCTGTAGAGACAAGCATCCAGTGCCAACTGGGCACATGTGCATGCTACCCATGTTTCATGCTACAACCCCATGTGCCCCCATTCCGTCCTTGTGCCCCCATCCCTTGTGCTCAACAGCATAAAATCCTCTTGCAGAGCTTTCCCCTCCTCGCCTCTATATATATATATCTTGAGCTTGGATAATATTGTAAATAAAATAAATAGAAAATCTGCTGCTGTCTGGACTGGATCTGACTGAATAAATGTCATTCTTCACAATTCTCCGCTGTGTATTTTATCCTCTTGATGGGAGGGGGCTGTTCCTTTTAACCTGGAAGAGACAAGCTGGGATAGTCCCTAAGCCTAAGGGATCCTGCATCAGATCATCTAAATCTTAGCAAGGAGTCTTTGCCTTTAGCTCTTTAGTCCAGCAGGGGTTCCCCAGAGAGGCTGACCAGATCTCTAGGAAGACCACAGCCTCACTCCCACGGAGATGCAACGATTCTTGGCGGAAGTGATATTCAGTGGCACCTTCCTCTGGAACTCTCAGGGTCTGCCACCATCGAGCTGCCTGAGCTGCTGTCTCAGTTGCCACATGTGTGGGCCGGCCCTGAATTTATCAGTGCCAAAGCAAAAGGAGAACAAGCCCAAAGTGGTTGACGTCTCAATAGGACCCTGGACAGGATCAGGCGCCCGTGCCTTGAAATGCTGACTTGGCTTACGGCAAACAGCGATGCGTCCTTTGGACTCATGTCCCTTTCGTACACCTGCGCCACCGGAGTTCATCCTGCACTGCGTCAAGCTCACCCACCGATCCGTTTCCCGCTGGGCCGCAGCTTCTGTGGGAAGAGGGCTGTCAACCACTCTGTTTTAAATGGGACAGGGTTCTTTCCTACTTTCAGAAACAAATCAGAGAGTACAAGTATAGTGGCAACATCCTGCTGGAGAGCTGATCCACCAGGTCATGTGCCTCTTAGTACCCTGGAGCTGAAAGATCTGCAAAGAAAGCTGACCCAGGTGAGAGTAGGGAATAATAGTGATAGCCAGTTGGCTTTGTTATTTTAATGCTGAGATGTTTCCCAGAAGTTTATGCCTCTAGCATTTGCTGCCTTTTGTAGCTTTATGTAACCCTATGCATATAATAAAGTAAAAATCCTTTTACTAAGTTGTTTCATTGTCTGTTGGGAACAAAAGTTCAGAATCCTGCCTAGCCCGTTCAGACAAGCTACCAAATACTCATTGAGACTAGTAACTTGAGGACTGAGGCTTAATTAAAGAAACTGCTCAGTGCCTGCGAGGAATAGGATTAAGCCTAGAGGGTCTCGGTGCCCCTGGACTGAGACACCTGGCACATACAGGGTGGTGGCTTGAACTACTGATCAGGGGTCCTTGAGGGCTCTTGGTTCGAGAACCAAGAACTCTGAGCACCAAAAACCCGGAGAATACGACACCCCCCCTTTCGTTGCATCAGTCAAGACCAAGCAGGTGGGCATCCAAAAATGCCTACCTGGCTCCCAATGGCAACCAGTTAACCACCGACTACACCCCCAGGGAGGGTGGGTGTTGACAAGGCCGGGGACACACTGAAGACAGACACAAGAGAGAATCCGGTCCACCCACCCAAGTACCCCTCACTTCCAAGCACCCAAGCAGGGTGAGATTGCCTTGTGTGTCGCCAGGAGGGGAGGAAAATGGACCCCTCGCCAAGGAGCAGCCTCTGCCTGTTTAATTGCTCGGATGGGAAGCAGGAACGTGGGTGATGAGGAGGGAATATTGTCCTCATTAAAGAGTAATTTCCCGGCCCAAGGGAATCATTACCGGAGTCAGTCTGTGCTCGGTTCACCCTGTCCTCCGCTGGGCAATTTCAGGGTGCTTGGAGACCAATGGCAGGGCCGCCCCTTCCCCGCTCAGGGAGAGTCCTGCCCCTCCAGTCAATCCAGAACTCTGCCTCCAGCCCCACGTTTACATCTCCAGCGCCCCCTTCCTTTCTTGCTTCATTTGAAAGATGGGGGGAATCCAGCAGGATTGCTGAGCAGGCAATTCACCTGGCCTGTCAGTGTCCCTTTCTGTGTCCCCCACCCCATCTTGATTTCATACAATGTCATGTAGATTTATTGCACACCAAGGATGGGCTCGAGGGGGCACAGCGCCAATCCAGGCATGCGACTTGGCTCACAGACAGTGGCTCGTGACGCCGTCTAGCCCGGGCAGAAAATGCAGCCTGGCTTCTCCGCCTCTCTCATTGGCATTCAACATGTGGGCCAACTTTCAAACGTGTCGTGTTTTGGTTCCACGAACTGTGCCGGTTTCCGTCCAGTCGGTAAATCAAATGCCGCCCTCAATGAAGTAACCAGCTTGCAACACGGAGGTTGCTCGACTCAGTGGCGAGACTGAAGTCCACGTCATCACAACCTGGAAGAAGACCAGGTCAACAAGATTCCGCGGATCACGTGGGCGAGCCAAGACTTCTGGGCATTGAAATTTCTCTTGACTGAGTGTGCCTCGACACCCCTGATGGCATTCCCACAAAGGGGAGTTTGGCAGCTTTAACATCCAGACCATGGTGCTCAGCTTGGCTTTTATCTCTCCCCGAAAGGGCACAGCAGTCACATCCCAGTCATACTAAATATCACTATGGGGGCCACCCACACAACTTCTGTTTCCATTTTTCAGGGAATGAGGTGGAGTGATGGCCGAATCATTCCTGAAAGCAGGTCTGGAGTCACTTATTCCATTCATTCATTCAGAATATTTGTATACCACTTTTCAACAACATTCGTCACGAAGTGGTTTGCATAGTAAATAAACCGTAAATGATTCCCTGTCCCAAAGAGACTACAATTAGAAAAAGAAAAAAAACCCACAGAAGAGAGACCAGCTAACAGCCACTGGTAACGATACCAAACTGGGGGGGACGGGGGACGGAGAGGGACAGTTGCTCCCCCCCGCTAAATGTCCGAGGATACCACTTTCAAGGTGCCTCTTTGCCCAGTTGGGAAGGGGTCAATCATGGTTGTAAGCGCCTTGGGCCCTTCGGGGAGTAAGGCGGGGTGTAAATAAAGTTAATAATAGTAATAATAATAATATTGGAATGCTCTTGATATAAAAAGGGCCCTTCTCACCTGACCCGTTTCTCAGCAAATATCCCTCACCTGCTAACATTCCAGCTTCCCATCGGAACCAGGAAACTGGCCAGAGCTGCCCCTCCCCTCCCCTCCCCTCCCTGGCACAGGCCCCTCCCCAGTGTCACTCCAGGCAAGAAGACCATCTCTGCCCCTGACTGGGTGAGTGGCAGTGGCAGACCTGGAGGGGGGCAGGGGGCAAACTGCTGTGCACCACCCTCCCTCCTCACCCGGCACCAGGGATCCCCCTACGAGACTGAGACCGGGGCAGGGGGAGCTGCTTTCCCAGTCTCCACGTGGCACGAGGCTCTGTGGGGGAGTGGCGTGGCATGGGGATGGCATTGTGGACCTTTGCCCAGGGCAGGTAGTGGGGCAGGTGCCTTACTGGTGATTGCAGTGGGGGGGGGAGTTTAGTGGCTGGGACCGCAGCCCACCCTCAGCCTGTCCTCAGTGAGCCTCTTACCCTGGCCCCCCCTAAACCTCCCAAGGGCAGTCTGATATTCACTGCTTGCCCTTTGCACTAAGGTAGGCATTTCTGGATCACCACCTGCTTGGGTGGCTTCTTCTCCCCCCCTGCCCCCAAGATTTGTGCGTTTGCATGTGATTTTCTCCCCTAACCAAGGGGGCCGCATGTATCAGAGCTGGTGTGAGCCACGCAGTAGGAGTAGGGATTGAATGTGGTGGGAGGGTGAGGACTGACTCCTCCAAGCTGCTTGGGTCAGGGATGCTGGCTGGTACCCCTCTGTCATGGCTTGCAACGCCAACCTCAAATACTTGCCATCCTCTAGCCACAAACTGCAGTTCAGCAGGATCAGTTCTTGGGCACTTGGGCAGGTGTCCATAACGCGGGCCAACTTGCAGACGTGTCACATTCTGACTCAACAAACAGGTTCCTGAGTGGACTACAGTCCAGTCTCCCTGAAAGACAACACGTGGAACTCAAGGACCCCAGTTCAACCACCCAGCAGTGGGGTGTATAAAGAGGGTATCTGGGAGCTTCCCCTCGCCACAACCGCCTGGAAGAAGACCAGATCAAGAGGATTCTGCTGATCCACTGGGTGAGTCCCTATTTATAAACCTTCCAAGATCTAGAGAGCACACTGGACATCCCTGATGCCATTTCCACGGCAGAGAGTTTAACTGGCTTCAGTGTTCATTTTCTGCCCCCAGGGAGCCCTGATCAATGATGGGGCTGGTGGACAGGATCCAGGCTGCTCAGGTTGGGTTTGATCTCTCCCAGAATGGGCCCAGTGGCCACAGCCCAGTCTTGTTTCCCAGGATTGAAGGAGCCAACTGGATCCTGAGTGTCCACAAGGAAAGGCCCTGATGGCCACAAGCCTAAGGCTGGGACTCCAGGGCAGAAGGTTCACTATCCTTGCCAGGCTCTATTTTTCATTTCTTTAGTTTAGAGTTGAGTTATACCCATGGCATTGGAGTTGAGTAATATTGAGTTGTACCCACAGCACTGTGCCCATAGGGGTGAAGGTTTTCTTATGGTTCTCTTAAGAGCACATGGATGGAAGAGGACAATGGGAGGGAAGGAGGCTTCTCGGCTCCCAAATGCCCTGTTAGCAATGGACTCACAGCCCAGTCCTATCCAACTTTCCAGCACTGGTGCAGCCGTGCCAGCAGGTTGCAATCTATGGTGGGGGGGGGGGGTGGACAGTCAAGTAGGCCTCCTTAAAGGAAGGGAACATTTGTCCCCAGACTTTGGGGCTGCTTTGTGGCTGCACTGGTGCTGGAGAGTTGCACCCATTAAAGGATTGGGACCCAACAGGGGAAGAAATTTTGTTTGAAACCTGAACAACACAACCCATTTGTGGATTGTGGAAGTGCCACAGTCGAAGGGCACTTTGTCGGGGAGAGTGGTCTTGGGGGACCCACTGAACTTCTTGTTTCCTTCCAGGACAGGCAGCCAGATCGAGATGGCTACTCCTGAATTCAAAGCAGACCTTGGTGAAGATATAACAATGAAAATAGATCTGCGCTTATTTCTCTCCTCTGGCGGGTTGACTAGCGCACTGTCCAAGGAAATGCTGGACGTCCCCAAGGTAAGCAGCTCATCCTTCATGCTGAGACAACATCCCTTTTAGGTCCTTTGAGGTGGGGATGGAGGTGGGGAAAGATCACAGGAGGAAAGGGGGTTTGGGGGTATCCTTTAAGATCACGCACTGAGTGGAAAGGCTCTGGGGAGATCTCCATGATGAGTACCCATGAGGGGTAGGACACCTGCCTCTTGCTTTGCCTGCCCTTGAAAGGCAACCAGGAAAAATCATTTCAGCTGAGAAAGGGAGCGTGGAGTAGTGGTCAGACTGATCTATAGAACAGTGCAGTCCCAAGGTTGAAACCCCTCCCCAAGCCTAGCAGCTTGTTTGGATGGCCTTAGGCAGCTTTGGCCTCCTCTCAGCCTGCCAACCTCACAGGGTGCTTGTGAAGAAGGGAGAGGGAGGGTCAGATGCAGCCAGGCCTACGAGGCTTCCACTTGTTCTTGTACGGCTGCCGTTCCCACCACTGCTGGGAGGTGGCCCAAATCCAGCCACTGGACCGGCGGCAGAAGATGGAATCCCATACGCTGGAGCAGGGTTAGCCACTTGCTCCAGAGAGACCCAGGTAAGCCCACCTGGCAGGAACATTTTGGGTCAGCTGAAATATTGGATGTCTATTGGGATATTTTTGAAGCTGTCTGTCTTTCTGTCTCTCTCCCTCTCTCTCTCCCTCTCATTAATCCATTTCTGCCCAGCGCACAGGTGTACACATTTGATCCCTGTTGCGTATACACAACATTGGGCAGAAGTGGTTTAAACCCCACAGTGGTCCTGTGTGGATCTCTTTTTGGGATATTTTATACTGTCTGTCTGTCTGTCTGTCTGTCTGTCTGTTGTAAACTAGCAAGATTCTCCACAGGGTGTTTGTGTGTTACAGAGAGAGAGAGAGAGAGAGAGAGAGAGAGAGAGAGAGAGCTCTGGAAACATTTGTTTCCTACTATTTGATTGCCCTACTATGAGGATGATCCCCTGAGTGTTTTCCTGGGAAGGGGATACTACTGAGATGGCTGACCTCTGTCTGGTCTGATGAACTGGGCAGTTGTAGCAGATACAGACCACCAAACATCCCCCCCCATTCAGCTGCATGTCCAGACAAGGGAAAAAGGGGTCAGCACTCCTGCTCTGGGTCAGGCTACAGAATCTGAGAGCCCCTCCTCTCCCTTGAAGTAGCCCACTTGCAGGGTTGTTGCCCACTGGCCGTTATGCTTCGTGTTCAGACTATCCTCCTCTGCTCTTCTTTCTCAGACTCACCTCAACACCCAGGCAATGGCGCACCCTGCTCCGGCTTATGGGATTCCATCTCCTGCCTCCGGTCCAGCGGCTGGATTTGGGCGACCTCCCAGCAGTGGTGGGAACAGCGACCCTGCAAGAGCAAGTGGAAGCCTCCTAGGCCTGGCTGCATCTGACCCTGGGAGCCAAGAGCCAACAATGTATTTCAATGTTGTAATGCAGCCACCTAGTGCTGGATTCTTAATTTGAAGATCGATATTGGGTCCTTTATCTATGAGGCTCACTTTCAGTCGTATCTGAAGAGGCTCATGAAATTGAAAGCTTCAAGGAAACGACAACCAGAACGAAGACCCACAGATGAGCATCCAGACCCAGTTGTGTTGAAACCTCCTGCAGAAATACTGATCCCAACCTCTGCCTTTATTCCTTGGGCTTGTGCTATAACTAGGGGGGCGTCCGGGCTTCTAGCAGCCCCCCCACCTTGAGAAATTGCAACCATTCCACTCACTGCTGTGGTGATCTTGATGCATCATCATCCCACGCCCCACATCATTAAAATTGTATCTTTAAATTATAATATCCTACACACAGCTGAAATGTATTTATTTCTGTAAAAACAAACAGGAACCAAAATGCACAATCCACATCAACGTTTATATAATCTGATGTTATTATTTTAAAATAAATCAAATATTTTTCACCCTCCCCCCTGTGCCTGTCACCCAGTGGGGCCCCTATCCCCGTACCCCCCCAGCATCAGCACTGCTTTGCACTCTCTTGCCTGGCTTTGTCTTTCTGGGCTTCTGGTCCAGTCACCTGCCCCCTTCCTTACCATTAACGCTTCGCATGCACTGAATCCTGTGTCTGGTCCATTATTCCTATTAGTAGGAAGGGGATTTCTGTCCTGCTTGTCCATGTGAAAAGTTCACAGAGCAAAGGCAAAGAATAAATGGCTCACCGTCCCCAAGAAGCTTGTCTTCTTGAAAAAAATGCAAGGGAATTTTCCCACTCTTTCCATGGGAACTTTCTTTCCATGGATGGGGAGCAGATAACTCAAAAGTGCTCCTGCCCTCAGCAGTGTGGTCTGATGAACTGCAGTTGTGCAGGCACATGAGTGGGGTGTGAGCTCCAAATGCGCACCCTTGGCTGAAATCAAAGCCCCCATCTCAGGGCAAGGGCGCCAAGCACCGCCAGAGGCCTGGTTGTCCAGCGCATGAAGCAGGGGAAGCTGAGTTTCTCTGCTCGCCTCCTGCTTCATCATCTAACTTCAGCTGTCCCAAGGCCATCTGTGCGCAGCGAATCAGCACCCTGCAAATTGGGTAAGAGGCGGCTTTTCAAGTGAGAGCCCCTCCTCTTAGCAGGGGGAGAGGAATCGGCCCGCCTCCCCCAAGCAGTGGCTTTTCCAGTGGGTTTTTGCTGGGGCCCTTTTGCTTTTTTTTAAGATTGTAGCTTTTTTGAAACAGGGAGCCATTTGAATTTTTTTCCTCTGTAAACCGCTCTGTGTGTGTGTGTGTGTGTGTGTGTGTGTGTGTGTGTGTGTGTGTGTGTGTCACACACACAGAAACAGACACAGAGGAACACAGATTGAAAACACACACACATATCTCACTTTAAATGGGTGTCCCATTTAAAACAAGAGAACTTGTTAGTTGCCTGAACAGGCAACTTTAAGAAGAGGAATCAAAGGCCCGGCATTGATTGTTTGGATGACCTTTAGATGGATCAGTCTATGCACACATTATTAACATCAGAACATAAGAAGAGCCCAGCTGGATCAGGCCAAGGGCCCATCTTCCAGCTTCCTGTATCTCACAGCGGCACACCAGAAGCACACACAAGACACTTGCATCTCGCTGCCGCTCCCCTGCATCTGGTTGGACAGCCCCCCTGTCAAGGATGCCGCACCAATTGCCTGCACTGAGCATGGAGGGGGTGGGCTAAATGGTCTCCCAGACCCCTTTCAGCTCCAAAATTCTGGGAGAATGTTTCTCTCACAGTGAACCCAGAGGTCCTCATAGAACAGCTGCAGAACTGACACGCATGGAGAGTCAGCACAGGGTATGACAGGGTGGGAGAGAAGCAGGACCCTGGTCTGTCTGTGTCTTTGCACATGCTTGCATTTTCAAGTCATAATGCTGTACATCCATGCGCCACTCTAATCTACGGCCTGTAGAGACCAAGGCATCCAGTGCTCAACTGGGCACATGTGCATGCTACCCACGTTTCATGATACAACCTCATGTGCCCCCATTCCGTTCATGTGCCCCCTATTCTGTCCATGTGCCCCCATTCCGTCCTTGTGCCCCCATTCCTCTTCCTCCCCAAAGGGGACCCTTCACAAGAAAAGGAACGGCCGTGGAGCCATCAGCACCTCCTCCGCCAGGTACAATCCATAAGTGACATCACAATGTCATGCGTCATCATGATGTCACTGCCCCCCCCCGGGGGCTGGGGCTTCTCGTTCTGCCTCTGCAAACACACACACTCACCCCCCAGGAACGAGTGCTTTGCTGAGAAGTTGGAAACATTTACAGGCTCAAAGGCCGCTGTGCAGACACACGTTTCATTTCTCTCAATGGAGAGATGTCTGTTCAGATGCTACCTGGACAAAGTGTTTGGAGCCACCCTCAATGGGGTGGGGGCCAACCTTGGAAGGCATCGCAGTGCCCAGAAACTAGGGAGGGTTATTACAGAGCAGCTGGACCAGCAATAAAACCCTCTTGCAGAGCCTTCCCTCCTCGCCTCTGACCTCTCATCTCCTACCAAATTTGTATGGTCACATAAACCATCTGAACTGCTTTCACCTTCTCTGTTACCCTGAGAACTTCCTGGCAGAGGCATATATGTGTGTTTGTGCGTGTGTGTGTGTGTGTGTGTGCGTGTGCGTGTGTGTGTGTGTGTAAAGGCAGTGTTTAAATACTGGTGGTGGTGGTGATGACGATGATTAAAGGTAAGGCACAGTCAGGATCCCTGGCAAGCCTAATGACTGGACTTGATGGGACTAATATAGATATTTGTTTACACACACATATGTATATAGGCCTTGGATAATATTGTAAATAAAATAAATAGAAAATCTGCTGCTGTCTGGACTAGATCTGAAATAAATGTCCTTCTTCGCAATTCTCAGCCGTGTTTTTAACAGACATACCTCTCGAATTGGGGGGGGCAGTTCCCTTTAACCTGGAAGAGACAAGCTGGGGATAGTCCCTAAGCCTAAGTGATCCCTGCATCAGATCATCTATATCTCAGCAAGGAGTCTTTGGCTTTAGGTCTCTAGTCCAGCAGGGGTTCCCCAGAGAGGCTGACCAGACACTTCTAAGAAAACCACAGCCTCACTCCCACGGAGATGCAACATTTCTTTGGAGGAAGGGGCTATTCAGTGGCACCTTCCCCTGGATCTCTCAGGGCTGCCTGAGGTGTGCTGTCTCAGTTGGCCACATGTGTGGGCCGGCCCTGAATTTATCAATGGCCAAAGCAAAAGGAGAACAAGCCCAAAAGTGGTTGACATTCCAAAAGGACCCTGGTAGGATCAGGTGCCCTTGCCTTGAAATGCTGACCTGGCTTACGGCAAACAGCGACGTGTCCTTTGGCCTCATGCCCCACTCGTACACCTGCGCCACCGGAGTTCACCCTGCACTGCGTCAAGCTCACCCAACAATCTGGTTTCCCCGCTTGGCTGCAGCCTGTGTGGGAAGAGGGCTGACAACCACTCTTGTTGTAAATGGAACAGGGTTCATTCCTACTTACAGAAGCCAATCCGAGGGGTGTGTCGAGTCCTTTGGGGTAGAGGGTTGTGGGTGCAACATCCTTCAGGGAGAGCCTGATCCACCAGGGCCATGTGGCCTCACAGATGGCTTGGAGCTGAAAGGTCTACAAAAGAAAGCTGACCCTAGTGAGAGTTAGGGATTAATGGAGATAGCCAGTCAGCTTTGTTATTTTAATGCTGAGATGTTTGCTAGATGTTTGATGCCTCTAGCATTTGCTGCCTTTTGTAACTTTATACAACCCTATGTATTTAATAAAGTGAAAATCCTTTTACTATGTTGTTTCATTGTCTGTTGGGAACAAAGGTTCAGAGTCCTGCCTAGCCGTTCAGCAAGCTACCAAATACTCATGGAGGACTAGTAACTTGAGGACTGAGGCTTTAATTAAAGAAAGTGCTCAGTGCCTGCAAGGAATCAAATTAAGCCTAGAGGGTCTCACTGTCCCTGGACTGAGACACTGGCACATACAGGGTGGTGGCAGTACTACTGAGCAGGGGTCCTTGAGGGCTCTAGGGTTCCAGAACCAAGAACTCTGAGCACCCAAAACCCCGGGAGTATACGACACCCCCCCCCCCGGAAACACAGCCCCAGGGGCATCATTTGAGGCTATCTGAAGCTTGCGGCGGGCAAGAGGGCCCACACATTCCTGCCCCAAACCCCCCCCCACACACACACTGTGAAGCTTAAGCCATTAACATGAGGACCCTGCCAGCATCAGGCACGCTTGCCCTGAAACGCTGGTTCTGTTTTCGGCAGACAGAGACCTCCTCGATCCTTTCACTTGGAATGACACCCAAACCCCGGCCAAATTCCAAACCCTGGCCCAGGGGCCAGATGTGGCCCATGGCCAGCCTCTCTCCAGCCCATGGGCAGCCTCTGGTCCTCTGACACAGGTGACCCAACACTACCGGAGCTGTGCTTGTGGGGTGGGCGAAGGGGGGTCCATTTAAGTGTGTGTTTTATTTCTGTGGTGGGTTGGTTCTTGGAGAAATCCTGGAAATTTAAGCCCACTCATTCATTTACTCATCCGACTAAGTTCCACCTCTAATATATGTGTTTAAATAGTAAATGTTAAAATTTTATTTATTTTTACTTAAATTTTATTTTTATTATCAACTGATTTTTTTTTTCTGTACCATATGAGGTGATAACAATATGCCCAGCTCACAATATGGAAATATCCCAAGATGCCCAGTTCACCCATAAGGCTCTTCCCTGACCAAAAAGCTATCCCTCTCAGAGAACCAGTTAACTGTGATATGAGCCTCCAAGGGTGAACAGAAAGGTCCTAGACAAGGGCAATCAACAAACGAGGATAAAAAGGTTAGGGTAAAAGGGATGAGTCAGAGTGCCAGAGCCCCTCTAAGGGATATCTCTGTAAACAAACTGCTGATGTGTATTGAATTGCCACCCTCAGATCAACATCCTGTACTGATAACATGCCGAATGTTGTTTTGGGCGTCTGCCTGTATGTTATTTTTCCCTATAAAACCTGCATGATTGTAATCCTTCGGGGTCCTCCAAGTGTGTGGGGGTCCCGTTTGCAAACAGTAAACGTTAAGAAGTTCTTTGAATTCTCCTGTCGCCTGTTTGATTGCCTCTCCAAAATCCAAAGAACCGCGTGTGTGTGTGTTCATTCGGGGTCAGTTTATGGTGCCGTGACTGGGATTGGAAGGCAAGGCTCTGCAAGGATCGAGACGAAGTCACTGTAGGGGACAGCGCACCGCCAGAAGATAAAATGAGTCGGCTCCCGCACCCCTTGTGTGTGTCCTGGCGCTGGGTTGTCTCTGAATCTGACTGTCTCCTTCTGCGCAAGAAAGAGCCCAGGAGAACGGAACTTCGCCCGCGGGAAGGTACAGCGCGCTTAGGTGAGAATTCTCTGTGGGTTCCCAGGGTGGGGATCCTGAAGTTTGAAGGGAGGTTTTAGTGGGAAACCTCAGTGGGGAGGGTGATTGTGTTTGTATGACTGTACATTTTGCTGTGTTGTGTGTGTTTGCCCATCTTCGTGGCTTCAGAGCAAGGCCACGTGGTTCTCTGCCTGACTGAGTGTTGTGTGACTGAGATACGAATGAGAATATGAGTGTGTGTGTGTGTCAAGGCAGCAAACCCCAAGGTTTTGAAGGATTGGCCATGAGTGAGTCACTGTTTTGGGCAGCCGGTCCAGTTGAGACCCCAGGCAGGAGGCTCCCAGGCAGGAGGCCAGCCCCTGTGACAATTAAGATGAGGCACTCAGAGCCTGGGCCTGAAGGAAGAAACCCTTTGAAATGCATATTGGGTAACTTTGAGTCTCTGGGAAGGGGAAACCCCACCCTTCTGAATGGGCGCATTACTGACCAGCTCAGTACCTTTCAGCAAAAGGTAATTTCCATAGGTTGTTAACCAGGTCTCCTTAGTCTCAGGAAGGCATTAGACATTGAATCTTTCCTGAGATTCAACAAGGCCCCCTCCCTTCTCTCCTCCAGTGTTCTGCTTGCCTGCCCCTTCCCCTCAGTGTTCCTGACATCCCTCCCTTTTATCTGCTTGGCAATTTCATATGATGTGTTCTGTCTTCCCTTGTCTGAGAGACAAGATACAATTCGCTGTCTTGTTCATGGGTGCTCAGGATCAGGCTCATTTGAACTTAGTGTTTTTTAATGCACTTACGTAAGAACAAACTGCACTGCATGTTTGCTTAAGAAACACAGCCTGCAAGACAATATAGGTGCCCATTATATAGATCAGCAAAACTGAGTCAGTGAGACCCTAGGGGTCAGAATACGAGCTAAAAATGCTCAGAATGATTTAGAGAGACCCTAAAGTATAGTTTCCAGCTACAATAATAACCATGATTTGCTTCCTACCTATTTAGGTAACTAAAAAAGACTAATTGCAGCTGCAACCAACCTAGACAGTTGTCAAAAGTGTGTTTCTCTTTAAATACAACCTTTAATCATTCTTAATAACTTTTGGATTTCACAGGTATGAAATGCAGGAAGTCTGTGCTTTCTGTTTCCTCCCCTCCAAGAGAAAGGAAAGCTAGAGAAACCCTCCTAGCCTTTGTGCCTCAAGGCATGCACAGAGTGCAAACTAGTAGCAATCTTTTGTTTTAACCCTTTTTTGTGTGTGTGTTCCAGCAACTAAGAAGCACTGTTCCTAGGGAACAAGGAAAAAGCCTCTAAATGCCTAACTTTGCAATGGCTATCTTTTGTTTTAACCCTTTTTTGTTTCAGCAACAAGTAAAGACAAAGAAAACAGCATTTGCCCTCCAGAGGACAAATTTACGTAATCTCATTTCCTTTACAGAAACTAAGCCCTGATGCCTATATCTGTATATATTTCAGTTTGGTTTAATACTAATGAAGTATTTCTTTTTCTAATGGAAAGATTGTCATGACAAATTCTTTTAATTCTACTTATGTTCTCCGCTTATAGACATATAAATACTAAAATGTTCTATATGTTCGTTGGATGTGTGTGTGTGTGGTATGAAAGAAGCACTTTGTCTATCTTTGTTCTTGTTTGTTTTTGACTTATAGTGAAGTCTATCTTAAGTCCACATGACTTCCTTTCTGTAATAGGCCTGATATTCATTGCAACAATTTTTATTATTTTTGTATATTGAGCTCATTACCATTTTTGGTACCATGGTTCCTTTTTTTCTGTTTTTAAACATGTAAGAGTACTCTTATCAAATGTGCTTTATTTTCACACAAACCCCCCCCCCCAATCCAAGAGGGAGGGAACATGAAGAATAACCCTAAGATAATTGGACAAAATGTTTTGTTCCATCGATGATGGATATTTTCAAGGGTTACAGTCCCTCAGCAAATAATCTCTTAATGTTAAGCTTTCACCCCATTGTAAAAAGTATTGTGGTGCAATTAGAATTTTGCATTCTCTTAATTCTACTTATATGTTAAGAAAAAAAAGGGGGGAAGAGAGAGAAAATAGAAGAGGAATGAACTGTGCAAGTATTTGCAGGACCAACTTGTGTCCTCCTTGAAGGAAAAACCCAGGTTCTCTCCAGCCCCCAGGGAATCAAAAGAATTCTGAATAAGAAAAGAAAAGAAAAGGAAAAAAAAAGGTCAGATTTGGCTGACTGTAGTATGTAAAGTTCATGATGTGTTCCAGTTTTCCTCTGTCTTAATGATAAGAAATTGCACTCAATCAGAGGTAGCCCTGGACAACCTGTTTACTTTCTCTGTGGAGAATGTGTTAAAACACCTAACCTTCTGTGCTCAACAAGAATGTAAGCAAAGTCAGCACAGTGTCTTTCCCCTACTGTATTTGTACTGTATTTGTATTTCTGTACTGTTATTACCTCTTCTCTAGTTCCTACAGCAAACCAACCAACAAGCAGGCCACGTACAGAGTTCTGTAACAACACCAGCCCTTTAAGGTTGAACAGTCCAAGAAAAAGAGAGAGAGGGAAAATAGAATTAAGGGCCATGTGGTCTGACCAAAGGAACTTTGAGCTAAGAAAAACTGACTCGGAGTACCAGACATAGCCAAGCAACTGACATATCTCTCTCAAAACAATTGATTGTATTTTCTCAAATCTAAAGAGGACTCCTACAGTAATAGGCTATGAGACAAAGCTTGGCCTGTCACCTTCTCCAGAAGAACCATACATGTACAGAGTGCCTTCATGGTGTTTTGGCAGAAGTCACAATATGTATTATTATTGTTTATTGTCTGCTGTAAATCAATGTCTGTGTGCAGGTTTAAAGCTAGCAGATTGCCTCTATTCCAATATTGCACTCCCTGAACTGCTATTCTCACAATGTTTTAAGTTTCCTATGTTTAGTAAATTGTTCCATCTTATCTTTGTTTGAAACTAAAGCAGCTAAAAGAGTCTGAAGTATGTGCAGTATCTGAACGTTAGATATCAACAAGAGTGTCTAGGCAAAGGACGGTGAGAAAACAAAGAAAGGACATCTGAACATATAAGATCAAGTTCACTAAAAAGTTTTGGTAACAAGGGTCAAAAATAACTTTAACCTTTAATTTATTCCAAGTGCTAATAGCTATGCTAGTTGTGTTTAACTGTTTGAATGTAGGGGCACAAGAGACCTGCACCCTGGTGCCCTCCCTTGCATCTGACATAGCCCATTTCTAGAATCAGGGGGGTGCACATACACATGATCACTTGTGGCCAGTGGTGGATTTTTCCTCCAGAGACTTGTCCAATCCCCTTTTGAAGGCATCCAGGCCAGATGCCGCCATCACATCCTATGGCAAGGAGTTCCACAGACCTACCACACACGGAGTGAACAAATATTTTCTTTTGTCTGTCCTAACTCATCTCTCCCCACACTCAATTTTGAGTGAATGTCCCCTGGTTTTGGTGTTATGTGAGAGTGCACGGAGAACATCTCTCTGTCCACTGTGTTCTCCCCATGCATGATTTTCTATGTCTCAATCATGTTCCCCCTCAGGTGTCTCTTTTCTGGGCTAAGGGAGCTCAGGCGCTGTGGCCTTTCCTCATAGGGGAGGTGCCCCAGCCCAGCAATCACCTTAGTTGCTCTCTTTTGTACTTTTTCTATTTCCAATATCTCCTTTTGAGATGTCTCGAATGTGTTCCAACGCAGAGAAAGTGTACCCTGAAATACACTGCTTAAGAAACCACATTGACCCCTTGAGTATGTGTTTTGCTTTGCTAACTTTTCTTTTCTGCTTTATACTCAGAAATCATGAGGGCTTTACCATTATCATCTGCAGTGAGCTCCCAAAGCAGGGTCGGTGCAGCTAACTCCAACCAACACATCCACTGGACAAGCTCAAGCAAGTCCAGAGCTACATGGACCCAACTTCCAACCAATGCTGGTTCAGACCTAAAGATGGTTCCTGCCTGTGCTCCTCTGAACTGAGACAAATGGTGGAGGCAACTTGGCTGCGAAGGCGACCAGACCTCTTTTCCTCAACCTGTGTACACTCACTGAAGAAAGAGATGGCAAGATAGAGGTTACACCGGTCCCTCGCCACATGCCCTCAGATAAACAGATGGAGATTCAACATGGGAGGTACAAGCTTGTCAGGTCACTGGCTATACACTACGTCACCTAGAAGACAGCTGCTGGAAGATGAAGAACACCTTGTCCCCTGATGCTGAAGAATATGTTGGAGTTGGACCTGCTGAGGGGACTCACGGCCGATGAATAATGAGCTGTTATGAGCATGCATGATTTCTTTGGATGAAGTTGTTTTAGTGTAGCATTTTTATTTCCTATTCATTCTATTATTTTCCATTTTATCTTCAGTTTGTGTTTGTTTTCCTGAATGTAATTCCAGTAACTTCTGTATTTTGTACCAAAACTCTGGATTATACCTGTATTTAGCATTAACTTAGGTAAACTTCACTTGAAAGTTGCTAGACAGGCTCTGGCACCAAGGAGCTAATATGCATTTTAGCTGACACTGCTGGCCCTGCATCCTGGGTAATTAAGGAAATTCCCTCCATTCATACCTTAACTTTCACTAATTTGCTAAAATTCCACCTCTTTTCTGTCCCCCTTTCTCCTTTCTGTTTTCAGGGGGGAAAACTGATAACAATATGCCCAGCTCACAATATGGAAATATTCCAAGATGCCTAGTTCACCCATAAGGCTCTTCTCTGACCAAAAAGCTATCCCTCTCAGAGAACCAGTTAACTGTGATATGAGCCTCCAAGGGTGAACAGAAAGGTCCTAGACAAGGGCAATCAACAAACGAGGATAAAAAGGTTAGGGTAAAAGGGATGAGTCAGAGTGCCAGAGCCCCTCTAACGGATATCTCTGTAAACAAACTGCCGATGTGTATTGAATTGCCATCCTCAGATCAACATCCTGTACTGATAACATGCCGAATGTTGTTTTGGGCGTCTGCCTGTATATTATTTTTCCCTATAAAACCTGCATTATTGTAATCCTTCGGGGTCCTCCAAGTGTGTGGAGGTCCCGTTTGCAAACAGTAAACGTTAAGAAGTTCTTTGAATTCTCCTGTCGCCTGTTTGATTGCCTCTCCAAAATCCAAAGAACCGCGTGTGTGTGTTCATTCGGGGTCAGAGGTATGGATTTTTTCTGGATTTGTCAGGATTTTTTTCTGATCCATATGAAGTAACACCCAGCTAGATTTGTGGCAAACTTAGAGCAAGTTTAAATCTTAATTATTTTTTCCCCCTTGCCCGGGACACAGTGTGACAGACATAAGGTCACCCTGCCAAACGGTTTGCCCACCCCTGATTTAGGGGGACGAGACCGAAGAGGAACTGCAGAACAAATAGCAGATGTCTGGAGGCTATGATGGGATGGGGATGATGGACCAGAAGAGTTGGCCAAGAATCGGACCAAAGGAGACCCGCAGCAGGCTTAAGGATTTTGGGATGAAATCTTTATTCCCCAATGGCAACCCCAGTCACCAGGGACTGGAGAGGAATGCCGTTTGTGGTTCTTAAGGAACTGGGTCTGTTGACAGGTCATCTTGGCCTCCCTTCAGCCCCTGAAGGATGGTCACCTCCGTCTGGTAAAGTTCCCGAAGAAACTGTATGGGAAATGATATTTGCTCAGCAGTGCTGATCACACTGGAGATTTCTGGACCATCACCCTGGCCCTGGATTTGTAGGAACAAAGCAAAGAAAGGGCAGGAACAATGATGATTTTGGGTGTGGAGATGAAGGGCTCAAGACCTTGCAAACTGCAGCATCTAGGCTGGCTATTTCTGGCATTTGTTTGCATCTCCCTCCAAGGACCTCAGGGGAGCAGACAAAGTCTTCCCCTCCCTCCTGGTATCTTCACAACCACCCTGCAAGGTTTGGAGGCTGAGACACCCAACCAGCCGCCTGGCTGAGACTGGGACTGCCCAGTTCAACCTGCCACTCTAACCACTACTCCATCCTTCCTATCTAGCTGTGCCCAAGACAATGAGCTTGTCTTCTCTCACTCACAGCTTCAATCAGCACAGAAGGGGATGAATCCTGAAGGGTGGCAAGTCCTGCATCTTACATGGATGAACAGCGCCTGCCGGGCCACTCCTAGGACGCTGCAGGGTCTGACTGCAAGGGGAGGTAGCAGGCAAACACACTTCCCTTCCACTGAACTGATTTTTCCCTGTGGTCTTTTAATGGCTGACAAAGCAGGGGTCGGTCCTGTGCCCCTTTGCTTGGGCCTGGCCACCCACTGTGTGATTTTATAGTGTGTCACCCAAAACTCAGACAGTCCCCCCACCTCGATCCCCATTTCAGAGACACTCAGAAGGCAAGTTGAATCTATGCAGAGAACGGGCCTGCTCACCTGGCACAAGTTTGGTGTTTCCTTGGACACTGTGCTAACCCAGCCCTCCGAGCGGGTTCCCATGTTGCTATCTAGACTCGCCGAACAACTCCTGGACTCCTCAAAAGCAGGAGCAGCAAATGCATGCCCAGTCCTGAAAGAGAGCAAGCAGTTCAGGGTGTGAGTGGACTCCCCTAAGACACCCACCCAGTGTCCTTAAGAACCTGAGAAGAGCCCTGCGGGATCAGGGCCAGGCCCCTCTAGTCCAGCTTCCTGCGACTCACAGGGGCCCACCAGATGCCTCGGGGAGAACACAAAACACCGCAAGATACTTGCATCTCGCTCCCACCTCCCGGCACCCAGCATTCTATTGACACACACCGCCCCCAGCAAAGATACCAGTTTGCAAGTGAGTTGAACCCTCTCCAGCGTCCTAATTAGAACTGCCGTTGTGAAATGGTTCGTCCAAGCCAACTTGCCCCACCTCTTAATGAAAAGCACTCTCTGTCAAGAGTTCAGAAACCATTTTTTCTTCCATGGCATCCCATTGTGGCTGGTATTTTTGCTTGTTTGTTTCAACACATGACCAGGCACGGTGGTGGGTGGTCCTCCCCTGGTGCCACCCTTGGGGGGGGGTGACACCACAAATGACCCAAATCACAGTAATAATACCATCGTGTTATATATCATTTGATGTGTAATTGATAGCAGAATGCAGTGAAATGAACCCAAGTGATTTATCTCCATACTATAAAAAGTTAAGGCCCAAAACAAAAATGCAACCCTTCTATAACCATTTAAGAACATAAGAAGAGCCCCACTGGATCAGGCCAAAGACCCAGCTAGTCCAGCTTCCTGTATCTCACAGCGGCCCTCCAAATGCCCCAGGGAGCACTTGAAGGCATAAAGGCAAGATGCCATCGCTACTTCCTGTGGCAAGGAGTTCCACAGACTAATTACAAGCTGGGTAAAGAAATGCATGTTTTTATCTGTCCTAACTCCCCTGACACTCAACTTTAGTGGATGTCCCCTGGTTCTGGTGTGAGGTGAGAGGGAAGAAAGCGTCTTTCTCTATCCGCCCTGTCCAGCCTGTGAGTAATTTAGTATGTCTGCGTGTGTGTGTTTTCAATCTGTATTCCTCTGTGTCTGCTTCTGTGTGTGTGACACACACACACACACACACACACACACAAACACCCCGCAGAGCGGTTTACAAAAAAACCAAAGGGCAAAAAAACCAAAGGGCTCCCTGTTCCAAAAAGGCTCACAATCTGATAAAATGCAAAAGGACCCCAGCAAAAACCCACTGGAAAAGTCACTGCTGGGGGGAGGCGGGCTGGTTCCTCTCCCCCTGCTAAGAGGAGGGGCACTCCTTTGAAAAGGTGCCTCTTACCCAATTTGCAGGGTGCTAACTAGCTGCGCACAGATGGCCTTGGGACAGCTGAAGTTGGGAGAGCTTGGGCCTTGGGAGAGCTGAAGCCTCTGGCGGTGTTTGGTGCCCTTGCCCTGAGATGGGGACTTTGATTTCAGCCAAGGGCAAGGGCTTTCATTGCAGCGCAACCTCCTGGTTTTATGTCATAACCTCCTGGTTATGTCAGAATGCCAGGTGCAAGGGAGGGCTGTTCTGATGTTCTTAACTACAATTCCCAGGAAGCCTTGCAGGTCTCTTGTTATCTGGTGTGCTCCGTGGGGCATTTGGTGGGCCGCTGTGAGATACAGGAAGCTGGACTAGATGGGCCTATGGACTGAGCTACTGGGGCTGTTCTTATGTTCTTAACTACAAATCCCAGGAGGCCTTGCAGGTCTCTTGTTATCTGGTGTGCTCCCTGGGGCATATGATGGGCCGTTGTGCGATACAGGAAGCTGGACTAGATGGGCCTGTGGCCTGATCCAGTGGGGCTGTTCTTATGTTCTTAACTTCAATTCCCAGGAAGCCTTGCAGGTCTCTTGTTATCTGGTGTGCTCCCTGCGGCATTTGGTGGGCCTCTGTGAGATACAGGAAGCTGGACTAGATAGGCCTATGGCCTGCTCCAGTGGGACTGTTCTTATGTTCTTAACTACAATTCCCAGGAGGCCTTGCTGGTCTCTTGTTATCTGGTGTGCTCCCTGGGGCATTTTGTGGGCCGCTGTGAGATACAGGAAGCTGGACTAGATGGGCCTGTGGCCTGATCCAGTGGGGCTGTTCTTATGTTCTTAACTGCAATTCCCAGGAGGCCTTGCTGGTCTCTTGTTATCTGGTGTGCTCCCTGGGGCATTTTGTGGGCCGCTGTGAGATACAGGAAGCTGGACTAGATGGGCCTGTGGCCTGATCCAGTGGGGCTGTTCTTATGTTCTTAACTGCAATTCCCAGGAGGCCTTGCTGGTCTCTTGTTATCTGGTGTGCTCTCTGGGGCATTTTGTGGGCCGCTGTGAGATACAGGAAGCTGGACTAGATGGGCCTGTGGCCTGATCCAGTGGGGCAGTTCTTATGTTCTTAACTACAAATCCCAGGAAGCCGTGCAGGTCTCTTGTTATCTGGTGTGCTCCCTGGGGCATTTGGTGGGCCTCTGTGAGATACAGGAAGCTGGACTAGATAGGCCTATGGCCTGCTCCAGTGGGACTGTTCTTATGTTCTTAACTACAATTCCCAGGAGGCCTTGCAGGTCTCTTGTTATCTGGTGTGCTCCCTGGGGCATTTTGTGGGCCGCTGTGAGATACAGGAAGCTGGACTAGATGGGCCTATGGCCTGAGCCAGTGGGGCTGTTCTTATGTTCTTATGTAAGGGTGCGCATTTGGAGCTCATACTCCACTCATGTGCCTGCACAGCTGCAGTTCATCAGACCACACTGCTGAGGGCAGGAACATTTTTGAGTTATCTGCTCCCCATCCATGGAAAGAGACCTGCACAAAAAGTCTTTGTAGGGCTTATCGTATCTCCTTTCAGAAGACCTTACACTTCCCAGCCAGACAAGCTCACCAGCTTGGAGAAGACGGAGTGAGAGCCTGATAACTGCTCTTGGAGGGTTCTGGCTGAGCTTTTAATGTGGTTCCAATTGCACCAGCAGCACCAGAGTTTGCTTACTTGTTCCGGCCTCTCCATCAGCTCAGCACGGACTTGAGCAACCCAGAAAGACCAAAATTTGAGAATGGGCAAAGGACAGGCAGTAAGACAGGGACTGTCTTCTTCAGTTTTCTCCATCACCTGACTCAAGATTGTGGTTGGACTACCCAGGTTATGAATCCCATCAATCTAAAGTACAAGGTAATTGGGGCACACCTGGAGAACGGCGCCACTTCTCCTCGTTCTAGAACATCTGGGTGATGACACCCTGAGGACACTGTCTCCCGTTTTGTCTCCCATTCTCCTACGGCATGAATTGTGACTCTCCAACTCTGGCCAGCCCGCCTTCCTGATATTCGTGCCCCGTTTCATAACGATACATTAGCCCTCTTTCCACAGAGGCTGCGGCCTAGTGGGGAAACCGGATCGGTGGGTGAGCTTGACGCAGTGCAGGATGAACTCCGGTGGCGCAGGTATACGAGTGGGGCAAGAGTCCAAAGGACACGTCGCTGTTTGCCGTAAGCCAAGTCAGCATTTCAGGGCCAGGGCGCCTGATCCTCCCAGGGTCCTTAAACTGTCATCATCCAAGGTTCTAAACAGGGCATGCTGCGTTCTGGGTTTCCCTGATCAATTCCATGTTCTGGCGCTTTGTGCTTCAGTTGACTACATTGAGTGAACAACTTGGGCAGTCCAACAACACTCTTGGGTCAGCTGATTTCTCAATCGGACAATCCCTGGCACGCCATTGGCACCCACAAGCAGCCAACATGGAATAAAAGCCTCCACCAGGATTGCCCCCAAGGTTGTTCATCGCCTCCTTGTGTTTTCTGCTCCAGAGAGACCCAGGTAGGCCCACCTGGCTGGACCTTTTCCGGTCAGCAGAAATACTTGATCTCTATTGGGATATTTTATGCTGTCTGTCTGTCTGCCTGTCTGTCTGTCGGTCATAAACTAGCAAGATGCCCCACAGGGTGTGTGTCTGTATTTTCTGTATTTGGGTGTCTAACAGAGAGAGAGAGATAGAGAGAGAGAAAGAGAGCGAGAGCTCTGCGAACAATTTGTGTGGAGACCCTACTATGAGGGTAATCCCCTGAGTGTTTTCCTGGGAAGTGGGTACTACTGAGATGGCTGACCTCTGCCTGGTCTGATGAACTGGGCAGTTGTAGCAGATACAGAGCACCAAACCTCCCCCCCCCCATTCAGCTGCATGTCCAGACAAGGGAGTGAGGGGTCAGCACTCCTGCTCTGGGTCAGGCTGCAGAGTCTGAGAGCCGCTACTCTTCCTTGACGTAGCCCACTTGCAGGGTCGTTGCCCACTGGCCGTTATGCTTTGTGTTCAGACTGTCCTCCTCTGCTCTTCTTTCTCAGACTCATCTCAACACCCAGGGCTCACAGACAAAGGGCTCCTTATCGGTCTTGGAAAGATTACCACAAGAGAAGGAGCCAGTTGTACAACGTCGCCTGGCAGTGTTGGGAGCTCCAGCTTATGCCGCGTTTGCAGATGCTTTGCACTAAAATATTTGTAAGGATCCCTTGGCCATAAAACACAAAACATTCCCCCAAATTGTATTTATATGTCACCACATTTCACCCCATAGCCAGGACCTTTCACTTCTCAAAATAAATCACTTCTAAACAGCTGATGTTCCACGGGGTGGGGTGTTGCAACCTCATCCAGCCACTAGATGGAGCTCCTGGACTCACAAACTACACAGAGCCATCACCCCAGGGACCCTGTTTACCTGCTAAGATTCACACTCATTTGGCTCTTTGTTTATGGAACTATTAATGAACAGCCCCCCCCCCCCAAGATGCTGGGACTTCTCGTTTTGCCTCTGCAAACCCCCCCCCCCCCCCAGGAATGAGTGCTTTGCTGAGATGTTGGAAACATTTACAGGCGCAAAGGCCACTGTGCAGAAAAACATTTCGTTTCTCTCAATGGAGAGATGTCTATTCAGATGCTACCTGGACAGAGTGTTTGGAGCCACCCTCAACAGGGTGGGCGCCAACCTTAGAAGGCATCACAGTGCCCAGAAACTAGGGAGGGTTATTACAGAGCCGCTCAACCAGCAAGAAAACCCTCTTGCAGAGCCTTCCCTCCTCGCCTCTGACCTCTCGTCTCCTACCAAATTGGGATGTATCTATGGCTCTGTCAGGAAGTTCTCTGTGTAACAGAGAAGGTGGAAGCAGTTAGATGGTTGATGCGGCCAAACCAATTTGGTAGGAGAGGAGAGGTCAGAGGCAGTGTATAAGTGGTGGTGGTGGCGGGGATGATGAAGGGAAGGCACAGTCAGGATCCCTGGCAAGCCTAATGACTGGACTTGGTGGGACTAATATATATATTTGTGTACACACACACACACACACACACGTGCATAATATTGAAAATAAAATAAATAGAAAATCTGCTGCTGTTTGGACTAGATCTGAAATAAATGTCCTTCTTCACAATTCTCCGCTGTGTTTTTAACCTCTTGAATGGGGGGGAGGGGTGTTCCTTTTAACCTGGAAGAGACAAGCTGGGGAGTGTCCCTAAGCCTAAGGGATCCCTGCATCAGATCATCTAAATCTTAGCAAGGAGTCTTTGCCTTTAGCTCTCTAGTCCAGCAGGGCTTCCCCAGAGTGGCTGACCAGACACTTCTAGGAAGACCACAGCCTCACTCCCACGGAGATGCAACGTTTCTTTGGGGGAAGGGGCTATTCAGTGGCACCTTCCTCTGGATCTCTCAGGGCCTGCCACCATCGAGCTGCCTGAGCTGTGCTGTCTCAGTTGGCCACTGTGGGCCGGCCCTGAATTTATCAGTAGCCAAAGCAAAAGGAGAACAAGCCCAAAAGTGGTTGAAGTCTCAAAAGGACCCTGGCAGGATCAGGCGCCCTTGCCTTGAAATGCTGACCTGGCTTACGGCAAACAGCGACGTGTCCTTTGGACTCGTGCCTCACTCGTACACCTGCGCCACCGGAGTTCATCCTGCACTGCGTCAAGGTTACCCACTGATCCGGTTTCCCCGCTGGGCTGCAGCCTCTGTGGGAAGAGGGCTGTCAACAACTCTTGTTTTACATGGGACAGTGTTCATTCCTACTTGCAGAAAGAAATCAGAGGAGTGTGAATCTGGTCACTTCAAAGGGGTGTTTGGGGTGAGAGCTCTGCTCTGATTTCTGTCCTTTGTGAGTCAGGAGCGCCATCTAGTGAGTGGATGAGGCTGCAACACCCCACCCCATTGAACACCAGCTGTTTGAATGTGATTTCTTGGCTATGGGGTGTAATGTGGTGACACTGAAATAAAATCCCAGGGGTTGTTTTGTGTTTTAGGGTCAACAGATCTCTACAAATACTTGAGAGCAAAGCATCTCTGGTGAGTCTTTGTGCCAGCCTTGGGATTTGGGGGAGTGACCTGCAGCTGCGTCAAGTTTACTTGTTAGGTTGTGGCTGGCTGGGAGGGTCAGGTGGGGGACCTTGTGCCATGATCTTTTTGGAACAGGGAGCAGTTTGGTTTTTTGCCTCTGTAAACCTCTCTGGGTGTGTGTGTGTCACACACACAGAAACAGACGCAGAGGAACACAGATTGAAAACACACTCACACATATCTCACTTTAAATGGGTGTCCCATTTAAAACAAGAGGACTTATCAGTTGCCTGAACAGGCTTCTTTAAGAAGAGGAATCGAAGGCCTGGCATTGATTGTTTGGATGACCTTTAGATGGATCAGTCTATGCACACATTATTAACATCAGAACATAAGAAGAGCCCAGCTGGATCAGGCCAAGGGCCCATCTTCCAGCTTCCTGTATCTTACAGCAGCACACCGGATGCATGCACAAGACACTTGCATCTCGCTGCCACTCCCCTGCATCTGGTTGGACAGCCCCCCCCTAATTGCCTGCACTGAGATGGCAACCAGTTAACCACAGACTACACCCCCAGGGAGGGTGGGTCTTGGCAAGGCCGGGGGGCACACTGAAGACAGACACAAGAGAGAATCCGGTCCACCCACCCAAGTACCCCTCACTCCAAGCACCCAAGCAGGGTGAGATTGCCTTGTGTGTCGCCAGGAGGGGATGAAAATGGACCCCTCGCCAAGGAGCAGCCTCTGCCTGTTTAATTGCTCGGATGGGAAGCAGGAACGTGGGTGATGAGGGAGGGAATTTTGTCCTCATTAAAGAGTAATTTCCCGGCCCAAGGGAATCATTACCGGAGTCAGTCTGTGCTCGGTTCACCCTGTCCTCCGCTGGGCAATTTCAGGGTGCTTGGAGACCAATTTCAGGGCCGCCCCTTCCCCGCTCAGGGAGAGTCCTGCCCCTCCAGTCAATCCAGAACTCTGCCTCCAGCCCCACGTTTACATCTCCAGCGCCCCCTTCCTTTCTTGCTTCATCTGAAAGACGGGGGGAATCCAGCAGGATTGCTGAGCAGGCAATTCACCTGGCCTGTCAGTGTCCCTTTCTGTGTCCCCCACCCCATCTTGATTTCATACAACGTCACGCAGATTTATTGCACACCAAGGATGGGGCTCCGAGGGGGCATAGCGCCAATCCAGGCATGCGACTTGGCTCACAGACAGTGGCTCGTGACGCCGTCTAGCCCGGGCAGAAAACGCAGCCTGGCTTCTCCGCCTCTCTCATGGGCATTCAACATGTGGGCCAACTTTCAAACGTGTCGTGTTTTGGTTCCACGAACTGTGCCGGTTTCCGTCCAGTCGGTAAATCAAATGCCGCCCTCAATGAAGTAACCAGCTTGCAACACGGAGGTTGCTCGACTCAGTGGCGAGACTGAAGTCCACGTCATCACAACCTGGAAGAAGACCAGGTCAACAAGATTCCGCGGATCACGTGGGCGAGCCAAGACTTCTGGGCATTGACATTTCTCTTGGCTGAGTGTGCCTCGACACCCCTGATGGCATTCCCACAAAGGGGAGTTTGGCAGCTTTAACATCCAGACCATGGTGCTCAGCTTGGCTTTTATCTCTCCCCGAAAGGGCACAGCAGTCACATCCCAGTCATACTAAATATCACTATGGGGGCCACCCACACAACTTCTGTTTCCATTTTTCAGGGAATGAGGTGGAGTGATGGGCCGAATCATTCCTGAAAGCAGGTCTGGGAGTCACTTATTCCATTCATTCATTCATTCAGAATATTTGTATACCACTTTTCAACAACATTCGTCCACGAAGTGGTTTGCATAGTAAAATAAACCAGTAAATGATTCCCTGTCCCAAAGAGACTACAATTAGAAAAAAGAAAAAAACCCACAGAAGAGAGACCAGCCAACAGCCACTGGTAACGATACCAAACTGGGGGGGGACGGGGGACGGAGAGGGACAGTTGCTCCCCCCGCTAAATGTCCGAGGATACCACTTTCAAAGGTGCCTCTTTGCCCAGTTGGCAAGGGGTCAATCATGGTTGGAAGCCGCCTTGGGCCCTTCGGGGAGTAAGGCGGGGTGTTAATAATAATAATAATAATCAATATTGGAATGCTTCTTGATATGAAAAAGGGCCCTTCTCCACCTGACCCGTTTCTCAGCAAATATCCCTCACCTGCTAACATTCCAGCTTCCCATCGGAACCAGGAAACTGGCCAGAGCTGCCCCTCCCTGGCACAGGCCCCTCCCCAGTGTCACTCCAGGCAAGAAGACCATCTCTGCCCCTGACTGGGTGAGTGGCAGTGGCAGACCTGGAGGGGGGCAGGGGGCAAACTGCTGTGCACCACCCTCCCTCCTCACCCAGCACCAGGGATCCCCCTACGAGACTGAGACCGGGGCAGGGGGAGCTGCTTTCCCAGTCTCCACGTGGCACGAGGCTCTGTGGGGGAGCGGCGTGGCATGGGGATGGCATTGTGGACCTTTGCCCAGGGCAGGTAGTGGGGCAGGTGCCTTACTGGTGATTGCAGTGGGGGGGGGAGTTTAGTGGCTGGGACCGCAGCCCACCCTCAGCCTGTCCTCAGTGAGCCTCTTACCCTGGCCCCCCCTAAACCTCCCAAGGGCAGTCTGATATTCACTGCTTGCCCTTTGCACTAAGGTAGGCATTTCTGGATAACCACCTGCTTGGGTGGCTTCTTCTCCGCCCTGCCCCCAAGATTCGTGTGTTTGCACGTGATTTTCTCCCCTAACCAAGGGGGCCGCATGTATCAGAGCTGGTGTGAGCCACGCAGTAGGAGTAGGGATTGAATGTGGTGGGAGGGTGAGTACTGACTCCTCCAAGCTGCTTGGGTCAGGGATGCTGGCTGGTACCCCTCGGTCGTGGCTTGCGACGCCAACCTCAAATGCCTGCCATCCTCTGGCCACAAACTGCAGTTCAGCTTGATCGGTTCTTGGGCACTTGAGCACGTGTCCATAACGTGGGCCAACTTTCAGACGTGTCACATTCTGAACAACAAACAGGTTCCTGAGTGGACTACAGTCTCGTCTCCCTGAAAGAGAACAATCAGCTGGTGACACGTGGAACTCCAGGGCCCCAGTTCAACCCCCCAGCAGTGGAGTATATAGAGAGGGCAGTTCGGAGCTTTCCCTCAACACAACCGCCTAGAAGAAGACCAGATCAAGAGGATTCTGCTGATCCACTGGGTGAGTCCCTATTTATAAACCTTCCAAGATCTAGAGAGCACAGTGGACTTCCCTGATGCCATTTCCACGGCAGAGAGTTTGACTGGCTTCAGTGTTCAGTCTCTGCCCCCAGGGAGCCCTGATCCATGATGGGGCTGGTGGTCAGGATCGAGGCTGCTCAGCTTGGGTTTGATCCCTCCCAGAATGGGCCCAGTGGCCACAGCCCAGTCCTGTTTCCCAGGATTCAAGGAACCAACTGGATCCTGAGTGTCCACAAGGAAATGCCCTGATGGCCACAAACCTCAGGCTGGGACTCCAGGGCAGAAGGTTCACTATCCTTGCCAGGCTCTATTTTTCATATATTTATTTTAGAATTGAGTTATACCCATGGCATTGGAGCTGAGTTATATTGAGTTGTACCCACAGCACTGTGGCCATAGGGGAGACGGTTCTCTTGTGGGCACCTTGTGGTTCTCTTAAGGGCACAAGAACGGAAGAGGACAATGGGAGGGAAGGAGGCTTCTCAGCTCCCAAATGCCCTGTTAGCAATGGACTCACAGCCCAGTCCTCTCCAACTTTCCAGCACTGGTGCAGCCATGCCAGCAGGGTGCAAGCTACAGTGGGGGGGGGGTTTGACAGTCAAGGGGGCCTCCTGAAAGGAAGGGAACACTTGTCCCCTAACTTTGGGGCCGCTTTGTGGCTGCACTGGTGCTGGAGAGTTGCACCCATTAAAGGATTGGGACCCAACAGGGGAAGACATTTTGTTTGAAACCTGAACAACACAACCCATTTGTGGATTGTGGAAGTGCCACAGTCGAAGGGCACTTTGTCGGGGAGAGGGGTCTTGGGGGACCCACTGAACTTCTTGTTTCCTTCCAGGACAGGCAGCCAGATCGAGATGGCTACTCCTCAATTCAAAGCAGACCTTGGTGAAGATATAACAATGAAAATAGATCTGCGCTTATTTCTCTCCTCTGGCGGGTTGACTAGCGCACTGTCCAAGGAAATGCTGAACGTCCCCAAGGTAAGCAGCTCATCCTTCATGCTGAGACAACTTCCCTTTAAGGTCCTTTGAGGTGGGGATGGAGGTGGGGGGAGATCACAGGTGGAAAGGGGGTTTGGGGGTCTCCCTTAAGATCACGCACTGAGTGGAAAGGCTCTGGGGAGATCTCCATGATGAGTACCCATGAGGGGTAGGACACCTGCCTCTTGCTTTGCCTGCCTTTGAAAGGCAACCAGGAAAAATCATTTCAGCTGAGAAAGGGAGCGTGGAGTAGTGGTCAGACTGATCTCTAGAACAGTGCAGTCCCAAGGTTGAAACCCCTCCCCAAGCCTAGCAGCTTGTTTGGATGGCCTTAGGCAGCTTTGGCCTCCTCTCAGCCTGCCAACCTCACAGGGTGCTTGTGAAGAAGGGA